>NW_026851412.1:0-8981 GCF_030913485.1 Colletotrichum godetiae
AAGGCGTTTAAGTTCTAAGTTACGGTTTAAGCTCTACATTAGTCGGTAATTACTACGTCGGCAACTTCCCTTTTAATAATAATCTTAAGAATCTAATAATAGTACGGCCTTTTTAAATTATATAAAAAAGACCCCTAAAATATAAATTCAGATAACCCTTCTACCTCTTTTATATATACTATTTAAAGTAAGCTTCGTTTGGCAATACTAGAGCTTATAGCTACCGTAATAATAGTTTAAAAGTAACTACAGTCTCGTCTAACTATATAACCTACTTTTAATCGTTAAGGGTCTAGTATTAATAGTCGAGGTACTATTTAAATCGCTTTTACCATATCTTTTTTATTAAACTTAGCTTATAAGTTAGTTTAATCTTATAAAAGCTATAAACGAAGGATTACTAAATAATCATTATAAATATATTAACGCCCTCGTCCTTTAATAAGTCCCTAGCAATATTAATATAATTCTTTTATATTTATACTAGTTACGGTAGACTTTATAAATAACGGCATCGTTAACCTTTTTTATTTATCTAATTAAACAGCTATTCAGGGGTATCTTTATAATAAACAGGCTTAATCAAGAAAGTAAAAATAATTAAATCGAATCTATTTTTTTATATATAAATAAGAACGTCGTAAATAGTTTAAACTAGAATTTTTAAAATTTAAAAGACCTATTTAACAGTCTACTTAATAAATCGATTTATAAAATAAAAATTACTACCCTAACGCCTAAATCTAGCTTCTTTTTTATCAATATCTTAAGATCTATATTAAGAAAAAAAAAATATAATAATATTACGGCCAGCTAATCGTAATAAGTATGTTAACAAAAGTTAAGGCTACAAGGGCTAAGTAAATAATATAGTAGTCGTAAATAACTTCCTTAAAGCTATATCTATAAGTCGTAAAATAAATAAAGCTTTAATAATCAATCATAATCTTATTAAAAAGTATTTTTAATAAAAATAGCTAAAAGCGATCGTAAAATCTAATATTAAGTTAATTACTAAAAAAGCTATAAGAAGTCTATCTTAAAGCCCAGCTCGAGTCTATACTATATATAAATCTCGTTCCTAAATATATCCTTTATCTATATATCTACCTAACGGGCTCCATATTCTAAATATACAGGCTCCGTATTATAAAAAGACGGGTCCGTATTTTTAATATACGGATCTCTTTATCTCTTATCATCACGTAACTTAATCTATAATTCTTCTATTCCATTAAAATAACGTATATATTCCGCTTACCTATATATATATAGTCGTGCTATAGCCGCTATAAGCCCGCAGGGCAGGCCCTAGTCTTAATCGTATATATTAGGTCGTAATATCAGATCTCCTTTCCAAAAGTCTAGTCCTATAGACCTATAAATAAGTATTTATAGCCTAAGTTAAGGTCCGTCAAATTTACTTATTACAACTATACTAACACAATATCAAGTCATATTAAAAAACATTCTTTAAAAAATACTATTTTAAAACTTTACTTAACTTATAACGACGTATTCAATCGTTTTAGTTCTAATAACGTTATACCTTATACCCGATATTTTTATACTAAGCGCCCATACCGAATAACTAATAGTATAAAGACGTACCAAGGTTATAAAAACCTAAAGCGGCCTTATAATAGTCTTATTATTACGTCGAATTATAAGTATATTATTTCTACCCGTCGTAACCCTTTCTTATTAATATTTTTTTTTAAATATAACGGCTAAATAATTAGCGTTAAGAATAAGAAAAAAAAGAGGAGAAAGTTAATAATATTTTACTCAATCTTTATAAAAAACTAACTTAAATACAATCCAAAGTCTCCAAAGCAGCGGGTCGTCTCGCTCATATTTAGGCGATTTATAAAAAGATAAAGGAGAGGCATATAAAAACCTTTTCTCATAATATATAGGAATTAAAAGAGGAAGATAACGTTCTTCCTACATTAAATATTTACAAACAGTAGGTCATAAATAACCTTTAAGCTACTAACGTTCTTAACAATACTAATTAGTCTTTTTTTAGGATTAATAACGAGTTTACGTCTCTAGGACCGTTAATACCGTCTTCTAATAATCCTTAAAAAGTTATTAAGAATTCTAGAGGTTTATAATAAGCTCCTATATATTTTCCTTATATCCGTAGTATTTCTATTTAATTAAAAACTCTAGTATTCCGTTCTTAATCCTATTATCGATAATTTATTTAACTTCGTATTCTAGTTCGTTAGGTTTTACAATAATATAATCTTCCATATATAAACCTTTAAGTACTAATTTAAAAAGTAAAATATAAAAGACTAAATAATACTTTATTATATCTAAAAGTCTCAATTTATAATTAACTAATAAGACTTTCTAAATAATTTCGAAAAATCTAAGTTTTTTATAATCTAATTTATCGCTTAGTCATTTCGTCTTAATATTATAGCAAAAAAGATAGGCACTATCCCCCTTTTCTAAAATTAGTCCTTTAATCCTTAATTTATCCGCATTTTTCTTCATACATTAGCGTACAAACTTAAGGTCTAAAAATACCTTCTTCTAAAGTTCTCTAAGTTTCGCTATATCTACCACTACTTTTACAGCTTATAATCCTTATTATACTTCTCTATATATTATTAGCTAAAATCCATAATTTAAATAAAATAAAGATTCTTATATACTTTCGCTAACTACACTATTATATACAAATTAAGCCATTAATAATAATACTACCTAATTATTTTAATCATAATTTATATAATAACGGAGGTATATCTTAAAAATCTAGTTAATTCTTTCTATCTAACCATCGGTTTACAAATAAAAAGCAGTTAACAGTTTATAATCTATACTAAGTTACAAAATCAAAGATCTCCAAAACTTTAAAGTAAATAAAAAGCCTCTATCAGAAATTACTTCCTTTAACATACTATAGTTAATAATAATATTTTTAAAGAACGTATACGCTAATTCCTTAGCGCTACTAGCTTCTTTATAAGGTATAAAATAGGCGAACTTAATAAGTCGGTCGACTATAACTAAAATATTATCATACCATATATTCGTAAATAGTTCTTTAGATTTTAATAATTTAACAATAAAGTTCCATAAAATTAATTACCATACTTCCGTTAATAATTATAATAATTACAGCTTACCGTATAATTTATACGGGCTATTCTTACTTTTTTTACAAATCGCATAATCCTTAATTACTTCCATAATCTCAGCGCATATAACGGATTTATCATAATACTAACAAATCCGTTTCTATATTTTAATAACTTCTTAATAGCCATATACAAGTACATTATAAATTTCCATAATAAGCTTAGAAGTCATTTTTCCAATCAGGCTAATATTAATCTTTCTAGCCATCATAAAAAACTTCGTAATTAATATAAAGCTACTATCCTTATCTAATTTAAAAATAACTTAAGTTTCTTCGGGAACCGTGACCTCGTAGTCAGGTCTTCTACTAAAAGCGTCTACTTTACTATTTTCTAAACCTTTCCAATAAATAATTCAGAAATTATACTCGGACAGAAATTCGCTCTATCTAACTTACCGTTTATTTAAATTCTTATTTATTATAAAGTTTATAAGGTTTTTATAATCTATATAGATTATAATTTCGTACTTAGTTCCGGATAACTATAATCTCCATTCTCAAAATACTTCAATAATAACTATTAATTCCTTATCATAAATCTACCAATTTAATTCTACTCCGTAAAATACTTTAAAATAAAAGTAATATAAATAAAGTTTTCTTTATTCGTCTTGTTATCCTAAAACTACTCTTATAGCAAAGTCTAAGGCATCGGTCTCAACTTCAAAGGCTTTTCAAGGGTCCGGGATTATAATTACTAATTTAAAGATAACTATATTCTTAACTTTAGTAAAGGCCTCTTTATATTAAGAATCCTAAACAAATAGGTTATCCTTTCGTATTAAATTATTAAAAAGTCTAATAATATTAATATAATCTTTAAATAATTATTAATAAAAGTTAACAAATCCTAAAAATCCTTATACGTCCTTAACGTTTTATAATATAGGTGTTACGCTTTATGTGCGGTGAAATAGTAATAATATTGAGATGCCTCTTTTAAGATTTCACGGTGCTTTCACGGTGAAATCCCTAAGATATACCCTGAGATTTCACGGGGAAATCCCGGGGAAATCTTACGAACTTCTAGTACCTTTTCACCGAGAATTTGTTACGACCCAACATGCATGACCAAGACCAGGGCCTGCCCTGCGGCCTCCTGGTGGCTACAACACGACCATATATATATAGGTGAGCGGAATATATGCATTACCCTAACGGAACGGAAGAACTATAGATCAAGTTACGTAACGATAAAAAATAAAGGGATCCGTATACCAAAAATACAGATCCCGTCCTTTTATAATATAGAGCCCGTATATTTAGAATATAGAGCCCGTTAGGTAAATATATAGATAAAGGATATATTTAGGAACAAGACTTATATATAATATAGACTTAAGCCGGGCCCAAAAATAAACTTCTATAACTTCTTCAATAATTAATTTAATATTAAATTTTACAATCGCTTTTAACTATCTTTATTAAAAATACCTTCTAATAAAACTACGATTAATTACCAAAGCCTTACCTACCTTACAACTTACAAATATAGCTTTAAAAAAGCTATCCATAACTACGATACTATTTACTTAGCCTTTACAGCCTTAACTTCTATTAATATACTTACTACGACTAGCTAGCCGTAATATTTTAATTACTCCTATTTAGTAAATTCGCTCTATAAAAAACTAACTAAATAGTACAAACGATATCTTCCCGCACCTTTACAAAATCACCTATTCCGGGCTCCTCTACTTCTTCTAAATAACCTATTTAAAATTTAACTAAAGAGATAAAGACAGCCCTAATAAACATTAACTCCGACAACGAAGTTACCCTTAACAAAGACGTTTACAAACAACTTAAAGAACGAGTCAAGAAAAGAGACATAGATATCGCTAAAGTATAAACTATATATAATAATACCGTAAACAAGCTCTAAAACCTTAAAATTATAATCTAGTAGTTTAAGAATAGCCCTTAATATATTCAAGACCTAAAGAATAAAGTTATTCGAATTAAAGGATAAGAGTTAAGTACTAACGTCTAGGCTCTTTAAAAAAAATTAATACCCTCCGAGCCGCTATTAATATTATTAGCACCCCCCTTTAGGGAGGACAATAAAAACTTAAGCTCAACGCACCTATTACCTATAAAAGTACCCCGGGTACTCTTAAAGGATTTTTAATTTAAATTAAGAACTATCAGAACTTTTATTATAGAGACTTTACTAACAGAACTAAAAAAGTTATGTACGTTACTAGCTTCCTTAAGGGACGAGCTTTTAAATAGTTCAAACTAATCTAGGAAGAATACCTTAATAAAGAAACTCTCGACAAGTGCTCTATTAAAATATGCGATATCTATAATAGCTTTAATAAGTTTAAAAAAGCCCTTAGGTCCCTATTCTAGAATCTTAATAAGAAGCAATAAACTAAGCGCAATTTAGTACAGTTCCGATAAACTAAATCGGTAAAAAAATACTCCGCTAAGTTTAGACATTTCAATACTTAGCTAGACCTTACCGACGACACAAAAATATTCATATTTTATTAAAGACTAAAAGATAAAGTCAAGGACGAATTAATCCCATTCAATAAACTAGATAACTTCCTTTAATATAATAAACTTACTATTAAGCTCGATAACCGACTCTATAAGCGAAAAAAAAAAAAAGATTATAAATAGAAATCTAATATAGGACGTAAGTACTAATAACAACCTTAACGCAACTTTTAAACCAATTAATAACTCTATAATAACTAAAACGATAACCGCTAAAGTACCGCCTACAGATAATACGAAGGTCCTATAAACCTCAATATCGCTAAAAAAGAAAAAAACCGACTAAAGAAAAAGTTTAAATATTATAACTATAATAAGCCAGGACATATAGCTAGAGATTACTAATAACCTAAGCATATTTAAAACTAACCCGTCCTAGAAAAAAGGGCCAACCTTACTATTAAGGAAGTTCCTCATATATAGCTATTATAAATAGGCTACTATAACGACAGCTATCTTATATACCGAGATAGCAAAAAATAAACAAGATAATACCTTAAAAAACCTAAAAATAAAGGACAATTAGAATATAATACTATACTATTACTAATTAAAACCCTAACGGTAATAAGAAAAAAAGAACTCCCAATTAAAACCATCTATATAATACAATAAAAAGACGGCAACAAAAAATTCATTTATAAGGTTAAAAAGCAATTTAAAGACCTATCCTGTAAAGATAAAATCGAAATACTTAAGAAACTAACTCTTAACTTTAGCATTATAAACAAAGGAAAAATCGACTTTTAAATCGAAAAAAGGAAAATCAATATAGGAAATAACTCCTACCACCTTAACAAAGAATCACTTAATAATTTAGACGAACTTCGTAACGTTACTCGACGACGTATTTAAACGGAGATCGATTATAAAGCACCGCTTAATATTAACGACATTAGCTCTAAAAAGGACGACGACGAACTAAAGTATAAATACATCTACTTATTTAAAGATAACTAAATTATTTAGTTCTATAAAACCGGAAAATATAAAAAGATGTAATAACTCCTTATATAGAGAAAGACTACTCTCTATTTAACCCTAAGGACCCCTTTCATAAGGAATTATTTTAGGCAAAATGCCTAAACAATAAATGCTTTTAGTACCTTATACCTAAATAAGATAGCCATTTCTACTTACGAAGGCACGACAGTAAACATATCAAGGATATTTACATAGATAACTAACTACCTAGTTAGATACTATAATACTATAACGATAACGATAAAGCAACATTCAGTCCAGACCCAAACTTCCCTATAAAGTATCTAAATAGTTAATACATAAACTAAGAAGACTATAAATATAACTAATACTAGATCTATTATATTAAAAAGGCTAAGGCCTAGAGAAAGAATTAAAAACGATAAAAAGCCCGATAAAAAAAAAAATATTAAAAAACTAAAAAAGCCAATTATAAAGGAACGACGAAAAGCGAGATTAAAAAACAAGTTCTTATACATAACTAAATAGCATAACAATACACACCTACGAATAAGACTCAAAATTTACAGAAAAATACTAAACGCCATTATCGATAATAACGCATAAGAAAGCTATATCTCACTAACAATAATAAATAAGCTCGACCTACTATAAATATAAAAAGACAACCCCTACTGACTATAAATAGTAAAAAGAGAATAAGTTAGATACGATTTTAGATATATTAATTAAAAAACTATATACCTTTTAACATATATCAACGATCAGTAAGGATAATTAAAATATAATATTATAGAAATTAAAGACATCGATATTATCTTAGGACTCTCGTTAGTTACAAAAACATAACCCACAGATAGATTAAATAACTAGCTAAGTCTAATAGGAAAATCTAATTATTAAACGGACCTTAAAAGAAAAAAAGTTTAAGCGGATTCTTAGCAACTCTTAAAAAAAGAAAATAAATACGATATATAGCTTTTATTAAGACGGTAAAAAAGCTCTAAAAAGTTATAACCAGAACTAACAATTAAAGATCGTAACGACTCTAGACTATACCTAAGGAATACCGGAAATATATAAAACTATTTATAAAACCTAAAAAAACAAGATTACTAAAATACAGCAGCTAGGATATAGAAATTAAACTTAAAAAAAAACATAACCTAAATTTCACCTACTATACCTCATAAACCAAAAGGAATAAAATACCTTAATAAATATATCGATGAAAAATTAGCAAGGGACATATTCGACTATCGAATTCTCCCGTAAGATTTCCCCTATTCTTTATACTAAAGAAAGAAAAAAAGAAATTAAGATTTATAATCGACTATAAGAAACTTAACAAAATTACTAAAAAGAATTACTATCCTTACCCCTTATTACAAAAACTCAAAAATCTACTTCACAGAGCCAATTAGTTTACTACAATAGATCTTAAAGAAGTATTCAACTAGATCTAAATTAAGAAAGAAGATAAATAAAGACCGCATTCTAAACATACAAAGACTCTTTAAATACCTCGTCATACCCTTCGGACTCACAACGCACTAATAACATTTAAATAATAGTAACTATATACTTAAAAAATACATCGATATCTTCGTTATTATCTATATCGACGACGTCCTTATTTTCTCTCTCCGACCTTAAAACTTATAAAAGCATGTCCATATAATATTTTAAAAACTCTAAAATGCTAAACATATACTAAACCTTCTAAATACGAGTTCTACATACAGAAGGTAGACTTCCTTAAATATCCATTACGCTAGGACAAATTCATATACAAACTCGAAAGTAGAAGCAGTTAGGGACTAGCCTACACCATAAAACGTCAAGGACATATAAGGATTCTTAGGATTCATCAACTTCTATCGACGATTCCTTAAAAATTATACTAATATTATTAAACCTCTCAATAACCTAATACAAAAAAATACCATTTATTTAGGATTCTCAGTATAAAGAGGCCTTCACTAAAGTTAAAATATAGTCATCTCTAAACCATTAACTATAATCCCGGACCCCCAAAAAACTTCGAAATTAAAATAACGCCTTAAACTTCGCTATAAGAACAGTCTTAAAATAACAAGACAAATAAAAAAAACTTATCTATATTACTTTTACTTTAAAGCATTCTACAGAGTAGAATTAAATTAGCAGATCTACGATAAAAAAATTAATAACTATTATCAAAGTATTTAAGAATAGAGACCATAGTTATCTAGAACTAAGTATAAAGTTATAGTCTATACAGACCATAAGAACCTTATAAACTCATAAATAAATAAAAATAAATAAACGGCAAGTTAAATAGAGCGAATTCCTATTAAATATAACTTCCAAATTATCTATCGGA
>NW_026851413.1:0-8820 GCF_030913485.1 Colletotrichum godetiae
AAGCGCTCGATCTCTGCACGAAGTGTCGCGAGCACTCGTGGGTTGGTGATGAGGTGAAGCAGCGTAGCTCGGATGGCCGTGGCCGTCGTGTCCGATCCAGCGAGTCTGTCGGAAGGGTTAGTAGTGGCCTCAGAGTATAGGACCGAAGAGATCTCGGCAAGTCGTACATTTGCATGAGGATTTCCGAAGACGCCTCTTTTTGCGTCAGGCCGTGTGCTACGAAAGAGCCAAGCATGTCTTGCCTCGTCTTCTTGCTTGGCCCGAAGCGCTCGCCGGCGATTTCCTTCGCCATCCTGTCGCTGTGTCAGCTGTGCCGGACTTGCGAGAACGCAACAAAGACCGCACAAGTCGACGATTCAGCGGCCAAGCGCAGACCAGGTCCGAGATGGGACGCGAACAAGACGTACCGAATCAGCCTTCCGAACCCGGTGGCATCATTTTCCGAAGGCATCAGCCGCCGAAGCAGAGGCCACGATAACACATGGAGTAGAGAGGGCAGAACGGCCGCGACGACGATGTTCGGCATGCTTTGTTCCGTCGTGTGAATGTAGTCATAAACGTCCGAATCGGAAGCCAGATCGCCGAACGGCTTGCCGAATGCAAGATCTGAAATGACGTCGAGCGTGAAGTACTGCGCCTTCAGGCCGAAGTCGAACCTTTTATCTTGAGAAGCATACGTATCGATCATTGACATGAGTCGAAGGACGCTTTCGTCGATCTTGGCTTCAAGTTCGACTACTTCTTTGCCAGAATACTTTGTCGCGATCGTCAGCAGTCCATACAAATCGACCTGTGGCACACGAGAGAAGATGACCTACCCCTCCGGCCATCTGAGACCGGAGTCTGGTGTGCACTGCATCGTCTCTGGTAGCAGCACGTTGTCGTGTCTCGGATCCAGTCGCATCGCGTTGTACCAGTCTGAACGCGTGTACTTGGTGCGCACGCCGAGCATACGCTTCATGAGGTCCGGGTCGCTCGTCACAAGGTCGTTTGGACCGATGCGAACAAGAGATCCTGTGAGAGGAGTTAGCGAGCGTTGTGAACGACATTGGAAACAGTCGTAAGCACCGTATTTTTGGCCGGCCTCGTAGAACTTCAGGTGCATGCTACCGCTATACACGGCACGTAGAAGCCACCAAGGGGAGAATCCAGCAGAGGGAGGGCGGGGGATGTGGCCGTAGTCGGAGATACTGGTGAAGGAGGAGCGTGGCAGCATACAAGAGCGGACCCCACATAAAGATGGTCGTGAAGGGGTACCATTCCACATGGCGGAGTTCAGCTGCTTGCGCTGGCTGCGTGAGCCCTTGGTGGGTAGCGGATAGTCGACGGGAAGGCTTTGGCTGACGGATGGCAAGAGCAAGGACGGTAGCTCAGTGGTTGTTACTCCGTCTCTGATACCGGGAAGTCTACGGATAGGGCGGTCTGGGGAGGAGACCTTAAATGATCTTTGACAAAGGCTGTATGCTGTAGACTTCGTGGAGCCCATGAACGTCTTGTAGACTGGATGGAGGTCTTGGTGTCGTTGCACATGCGATCACGGGCAGTTCTGGGTGTCGTTGCCCAAATCGACCCCCTTCGTGGTGTAACTGATGTGGGTTCCACGAAGTACAACGCAACACTGCAAAATGTGGCTCTTTGCGCCACGGGGATGGTTTGGACTCTTTCGAATCCGTATACGGCCTAAACATCGAGCAGCGAAGTCAATGGCCTAGGACGCTGAACTCGGCAGCCATGTACCGGCCCCATGTCACCACTTCTGGATCTTGCGCAAAGCGGTACAAGTATGAAAAGACATCGCGCCGATGCCTGTCTGCCATCAGGCCGACGTAGGAACTCTCGTGTTCGTCTCGCCGTAACAATGGGCTGTAATCCATCGAGACCTCTCAATAGCTTACAAACAGACGTAGACCAGACCCTGCCCACGCACTATCCACTGACCGTAACTCGTCCGCCTCGATACTCATACAATGAGCATAACGAAGCGTGTCGCCTGCTCCGGCCTTGGACTGTGCGAGGCGCAAAGTCCCGCAGCTTCCTGTTCGTTGTTCATGTCATCAATAACAGCTTGCTAGATAGGTCGCAAACGCTTGCCCAGATCAGGCTGCTGAGCCACCTGCAACAGCTCGCATACATCCATAAGCTTCAGGTTTTGGTCAAGTGTCTGGATTACTTGTCTGATACCGATGATGACCCATACGCGGCGGATGAGAAACAACTCTATCAGGGCATGCTAGCAGCGCGATCCAAGGCAGAAATGATCCGTCTGTGGGACGACAGACCGCCGACGGCGAGTTCTCCGAGCCCCGAAGAGATCACAACTGCCGAGCATCGGATCAGCGCCGTCATCGGCCAGGTTCGACGTAGTCGGGATGTAGGCGACGTAGATGTCAAACACCAAATAGAACCAGAGATCGTTGCGGCACTCTCTCGTTTTGCCAAGAGCTGGAGCCTGGACGACTTCATGAATACGCACGAAAAGATCATGGGCGAGCCGCCGACGTTGAATGCGGCTGGCATATCGAAGCTGCAGGCCCAGTTCATACTGCAAGCCCAAGTCGCCCGTGCGAGCCTGACAAGTGACAACGGAGCGACGCCGACCATCTCCGTCAGCTTCTTGCCGGACGACGTCCCTAACGTAACGCTCATCAACATCAAAAAGCAGTGGAAGGCACTATACGTCCCGCTGGCGAAACGCGTCAAAGAGTCGGAAAAGTCCCTGCGTCAAGATCTCTACACGATGCAGCTCGTCTCTCTCGGGTCTGCGCATAGCAAGGGCGGACAGCAGTGGAAAGAACTGGATGAGCTGGGGCAGGCCGGCATGGACATCATCGACCATCTCCACCTGGACGCGGGCCAGATACTGCTGCGGGGCCCGGGCCCGCTCCTCGGCCAGAAAATGCTGCTGGGCTCTGTGGGCCCCGTCGCCGACCGAGCGAAGGCAAGACGAGAGTCGGAGGCGGGTCTGTACGGCACGGGAGGTTCTCAAGCGACATACGAGGACATGGACGCGTGCGTTTGCCAGACGCAAGGCATGGTTCCGGGAGTCGAGTACGTGCAACTGAGTCAAGATGCGTAGCAGAGGGTGATTCTCGGCGCCTATCAATGTCATATCATCTCTGTGGGTCTAGTTAATAATGCTTCTTCGGATGGAAGTGACACTGCGACATGCGCTGTATTTTCATGACAAGGTCTGGTGAAGAGTGGGGCACGCGGGGTTCGCAGAGTCGAAAGCTACTACGAGGTTTTTCCTGGCGACCTCCTCAAGGAATCTGCATCACGGCAGCCTTTACACCCGACTATCCCTTCGACCACTGCAAAGCAGCAGATCTGACTTGCATCAAGCTGGCTGACGCTTTGTGGCGCTGGTCTATAACCTCACACCTTATGGAGACGGCGAAAGGCTGCTCCAATGTTCCCACTGTTGTTGCCTCCGTGAATCCAGATATGCTTTTGAACCTCCATATGTGGGGGTCGTCATCATCCCTGGTGGTATCCACGGAGGGCCCATGTCGTCTTTTGCTGCCGATTGACGCCAGAGAGGGCTCTGGGCCAGTCCATTATCTGCCTCCATCTCGACAAAGTGGAGAAAGATCGCCTTTGAGCGTGACATTTGGGATGCTGACGTGCAAATCGGAATACGGCAGCCATAGCTCCACAAGCGAAGACGGTCAGATCGGCCGGAGCGTCTATCTCGACGCGTGCGAGGCATATCGCATACCCTGTTGCTTCTTCAACATTTGTTGCTCGAGTTACTTGCTACACCAACTGGCTAGGCTACGAGTGCTCCAACAACATGTGCCAGCGTAGCAAATCAAGTGTGTTAGTAGAGAAAAGCCCGCATGCCATTTGGCAACATGTGCCCGTATAACTATGGCTCTCGCCGTGTCTCAAACCCCTTGTTAATGAAAACCAAGAATCGCATCAGACCATCGTCACACACGCCATAGAATCGCATAGTCGCCTCATACACACAAGTAATTCAAGCGTCAACGCTCTTTGCTGCCAAACCATGTCGCTCAATCTTTCCTGGCCAGCCGCGACCATGCGGGCAGTTGTTTACCATGGCACGCCTTTCGAAATGATGGTACAAGATGTCGCCAAGCCAGCCATCCTGAACGAGACGGATGTCGTTGTGCGGGTGACCACCCGGCCGTATGCGGATCCGACTTGCACATCTATCGCGGCTACATGGGCGGTGCGGTGCCATGGACAATGGGCACGAGGCCGTCGGCTACATCTCGGAGATTGGCGACGCCGTGTCCTCCTTCGCCGTTGGGGACTATGTCATCATTCCCGACACCGTGTCTGAGGATCATATGGAGATGGAGCCGAGGTCGAAGGAATACTTCGGCTTCGGGAATAGTGAGATGGGTCTAGGCGGTCTGCAAGGTACGAATATGCCTGCTCCATATGCATCCTGGGCATGCCAAAGAGAGGATTGCTGACAAGAAGATGCGCAGCTGAATACGCGAGGGTCCCTTTCGCTGAAGCCAACCTGATCCCCATCCCATTGACTCACGAAACCGCCAATTCGACGATGAGCGCGACTACCTGACCGTTTCGGACATCTTCGCTACGGGATGGGCCGGCATCGACTACACCGGATTCGAACTCGGCGATTCCGTCGCCGTCTTCGGGGCGGGTCCCGTTGGGCTGCTTTCTGCCTACTCGGCCATTTTACGTGGAGCGTCCAAGGTCTACGTCGTCGACCATGTGAAGGAGCGCCTGGATCTCGCCGCTTCCATCGGCGGCATCCCGATCAACTTTGCTGACGACGACCCCGTCGCCCAGATTCTGGCTAGCGAGCCGAACGGGGTCATGCGCGCCGTAGACTGTGTTGGCATGGAGGCGTTGAACTCGAGCCTTGAGATGGACGAGAGCATTATCACACAACAGATGGTTGACGTGACGCATTTCAAAGGAGGCATAGGCCAACTGGGCGTGTATAGTTCACAGGACGATTCGCCTGGCGCACCGTACGGCAGCGACATCTCGCCCACGATTCCTTCCCCGTCTCGTCCTTCTTCGCCAAGGGCTTGAGTTTCCGAACAGGGGCCGTTGATCCGAAGCAGTACGCTCCACAGTTGATCGACCTCATCAATAGCGGCAAAGCCCACCCAAGCTTCGTGATCAGCGCAGTTATTGGCATCGAGGACGCGCCAGAGTACTACGAACGCTTTAATGGGAAGAAGGAGACCAAGGTAGCCATCCGCTTTCCGGAGTAGGACGGCTTACTTTACGAGGCTTTCGTTGTGTATGTAGAGGAAAGTAAGGCAGTCTAAGTAATACATACGAATTCCTCTCGGTATATCGGCCCGGAGTCCTGGAATCATGTCTCAATACCCAAAAGCATACGTGTTGCAACGGCCTGCAGGGCATTCTCCTGGCGATCCGGAGGTTCGCTCAGATCCCGCTTAGACATTTATATGTATATCTTCAAGCCTTTTTGTTTGGACCTGGCCGACTTCGCGAGCTGGCAAGGTAGTTCGACGGTGCCATATCAAGATGCTTTGCACCTAACCTCGCCGGCGAGATGAGACAGCAGGCAAGCGCGTTTGCATCCGTACAGATGTATCTGACAGTCAAATTGGGCAGTTGCGACATTGTGCGCAGAATGTATTGAAAATTGCTATTGGAGCCAAAGAGCAAGCAGGTTTTATTTGCTCAAGGGGAAGGAAGTAGAGAATGAATGTGGCAGGATGGAGTCGCGTGACGGAGTGAGGGAGCGATGGCAGATACTCGGAGAGTGAAATTTACCGCTAAGCCTAACACCAACAGTCTGCCTCACGGCTTGACCAGCTGAATGCGCCTCAGAGGCTGTGAGAGTTGGCTGACAAGCCTATCTGCACAAGCTTGCAAAGGTGGACTGGCAGAGTATCATGAGCCACCGGATGACAAGGCGCTGTGTGCTGGCGTTTGTGAGGGTGTGCAGGGTCTCTACGCTGAACTTCCTCTGCCTTGACCAGGGGCCCGAATCCACTGCCAAACGGACTAGGGTCCTGCCTTGTATTGCTCAAGTTCGGAGAGTGCTCTGCGAGCTAGGCTTCGCAGCGGCCGCATGTACAGACCATGTCCAGAGACTGTATAAATACATGTCGGCAGCCTGCAGTCTTTTGCACACTCTTGTCTGTATTCCATCACCAAGTCTCTGCTCTATTCAAGCACCTTTTGCTTGCGAGATCAAAGTATATAATGTCTCATCTTCGTTCTTTTCTCTCTGGCAATGGCAATGTATCTCATCAGGGTGGTAGTACCAGGACCGCCTCGACGGCCACGCTCACAGACGGTACTAACATCTATGGAATCTACACCCCCAGCCTCACCCACGACAGTAAATTGTCTGAGCTTGTTGTGAGACCGTCGGCACCGGAGCCCACGGTATTATTGCGCGAAATACAACAGGCTGCCGATGACATATCACAGCTCGTTGGGCGATTTGGATTCAAGATGGCAAGAACGCTTACGACTCCTCCTATCAAAAAGGCGCTTTTCGCGGACAAGAAATTGCTTCGACCACCATGCCTAATGTACGCAGACGAATTCTCCTGTGTGATCACGAGGTTCTGTTCCAAAACAATCCACGACTCGACTTCGGCACCGCTTCTGTGGTGGCTCTGGAACGAGCTACTCGACTACCTGCCGCCGATAGGCGAAACGCGGAAGTGCAGACTCGACTTCAACCCCGCCTTGAGGGCTGACATAGCCCTGCCCTATGCGATCACCATCGACATTTCAAGCAAAAACAACAAAGACAACATCGAGCTTACTGCGTCGTATGGCGGGCTATTCGATGAGCGCCGTATCTTCGATGCATCTATCACCCGGTTTGACTTCCCCAAGGCGGAAAAGTACGGCAAGCTGACCATGGCTACCCTGGACATCGACCAAAATCCGTACGAAGGAAACGGCTGCATCGCCCACATTTTGGGATACCTCGTGCCTCGTCTGGAGAGCAACTGGCGGCCTGCCATGGAGGCTTTTCCTTCAGAGAAAGAGGAGGACCTTATCATCGCTCTAGCTAAGACTTACAAAGCGGGAGACGACCGCTTCCCCATATCGGAGAACCAACAACAGCAGTTCCGGAACCTGCTACGGCGCTTTCCGATCGATGCCAGGGAATACGTAGTCGAGAACGGGCTCGTAGGGATGGAGAAGGGACCGTACAGCCAGTCTGCATTTCAACCCCCAGGTCCGAAGGACTAGGATGTAGACGAGTGTTTATCTACTAGTGTTTGATCAGCGCCATCGATCTCATCTTGCATTCGGGCTTTTCCCCCTTCCCACATAACCTAAGTAGATAGGAAACCCCGAATACGTACGTCTCCAAGCATGGTTTTCTCGCTGATATCTTTCAGCTCGCACCACAACTGAAGTCTATGCCATCAACACGTCCGTCACGGAGCGTCATGATGCACAGAAGCACTGCAGACGCTACCAGTAAGCAAAAAAGTAATTTGTGATTTTCATTTTCATTTTCGATGCTGTATTACTGGCAATAACGCTGCAAAGTGTTTGCCATAGACTCAAGCGTACCTTCTAAACAGAGACAGCGTCAGCAAGAATAGAAATTCCTTTCACCATGTAGTCCTCACTTTCTACTACATCACGTGGCAGACATAATGGCTGCTTATTATCTTAACCATGGCCAGGTAATCCAAAAAGCGCTATTGGGCAAGACTACGGATAGACTCACCTCTTGATGGCAGCAAGCCAATTTAAGCTCTTGTCATGCACGAACCCCTGCGGCAAGAGACCCATTCGACTTGGGGGTGAACCCTGGAAAGAAAGATATGAGTACTGCTGCTTTCCAGAATGCAGTCATCCAGCGACCTACGACTAGTGGAAAGCTAACAAATAGTGGTTTATATAGGCGAATGATTGGTTGGCATCTATTGTCATTCTTGTTAATCGAGGGCTCGCCTTACATCAACGTCAACAAATGCTTACATGTCACGGCTCTGCAAGCAGAAACGACGCTATACTCATACCATCAAGACTAACCATATAAACCCTCCTGCCCTCGCGCTCATTTCTGCCGCGATGTGCAACCTTGGAATCCGGTGGGAATAAAGATGCAAGTGATAGAGCTGTTATGAATGGATTGTTTCTACATCAAAGCCTGGACTTCGGAGCCTGCTCTGCTACCATGTCGTCCGTACGAGCCCCAAAAGCCGGCAAGGCCTTGATGAAGTCCTCCATGGCTCCCTCTTCAACCAAAGGCGCCGTGATGTACTCTTTAGCATTGGCCCTTTCCACCAGCGTGGGCAAGAGGGGCAATAAGTTGGAGTACGCCCTGTTCTCGATATCCCGCAACGCAGATCGAGTGCCGTAGCCGTGTTCGACAAACCAGGATAGATCCCTCTGAATGCAAGACTTTTCAAACACATCAAGCACCTCGGGCGCGATATCACCTTGCGCCTGGGCTGCCTCGTAGGCCATGCGCTGTCCGATGGCCTCCACCATAACTCTGCATCGAGGGAGAACGCTGTTGTTATAGGTCGTGCCCCTCAGGCTGCCGGATACGCCGAGTGCGAGGTTTTTGTCGCTCACAACCTCTTCGAGCATCCCGGCTTCATACATGGCAAGAGATCCTGTCGGATCGGTTGGTTGTGGAAGGCCATATCTGTTCATGAGGAGTTCAGAAGCGAGACCTATGAGGTGTCAGGACCCATATCTAAGCTCGTGTGCGAAGAAGACCTACGAATGCTTATAACGAGCGTGTCGCCCTCGGCCACGGAGTTCCTGAAAGGTCGATGCGAGTTCGGTTATCTGGTTGTGCGCGTACAGGCCCTGCCAGCCACATCTCCGTCAGCTCGTGAA
>NW_026851414.1:0-8509 GCF_030913485.1 Colletotrichum godetiae
CAATGGACGAGTTATGTTGGCGGACCACAAAGAGGCAAGACATACAGTGCGTACATTTGGTAACATCCCTACTTTAGATGACCATCACTAATAGCCACAGATACTTCCGGCATTGCAGCTGCCCTCGGACTAGGCAAGACTTCGAGGGGACGCGTCACAATTAACTCGTCCCTCGTTATGGATGTCAGCGTGCTTCCTTACTTCAATGACGAAGGAAACAATGACTTCGAATCCGTTGTGGCTCCAGGAATGGAAGAAATCGCCTTGACGACCCCACTAACAGTAGCCACAACGGATTCGAAGTCATTGTTTCCTTCGTCATTGAAGTAAGGAAGCACGCTGACATCCATAACGAGGGACGAGTTAATTGTGACGCGTCCCCTCGAAGTCTTGCCTAGTCCGAGGGCAGCTGCAATGCCGGAAGTATCTGTGGCTATTAGTGATGGTCATCTAAAAGTAGGGATGTTACCAAATGTACGCACTGTATGTCTTGCCTCTTTGTGGTCCGCCAACATAACTCGTCCATTGAAACCACCTGTCGATGCCGTCGTCTCCTTTGACCGCATCCCAGAAGATGGGATTGATGTTCGGGGCGGCTTGGGTCAAGATGCCTGATCTGTCGGCTGTAAAATCACTGTTAGTTAGTAAAGTCAAACCATCTTGCAAGGGCAGATTTGTGATCTCACTAAGATATGCTGCTGCATCATCTGGAATAGGGTTATTGTAAGCGCTGTTGAAGTTGTAGTTCACTATGTCCGGATGCTCGAACATGATGTTTGTCTGAACTGATTAGCTAAGGAGACATAGGGACTTTGGAAATGAGTGTTACATTTAAATGATCATCGAGGTTGTGCCCGACCGGAAGGTCAATCCATTGGGCAGAGTCGATGAGTGAATCTGGCTCTGCTTTCCGGACGACGTCTAGCTGATCTTTGGGGCCAATCCCGCCTATCCATATGATTAGAACTTCCGAAGCGGTCTCGGCGTTTGGTAGATGGAAATTTCTTACTCCGAAACAGAATCTTGGCTGTGCCAAACACTCCTGCGGAAAGAATAACTCGGCCGCCTGAAGTAAGCTTGACAGTGCCATTGTATCCGCCGTCACCAGAAGGCTCAACTTGCACACCAGTGACGCTACCTCCGTTTCTCTCGACCCTGGTGGCGAGTGTATTCATCCAAAGCTTGAAGTTTCCACGGGCTGCTGCTGATACCAGATAGGTCTCCAAGAGCCCTCCTCTCTCTCCGTGCTGGAAGAAGTACTCTGACTGTGAGATGGTTTTGATTTTGGCATTAGGCTCACTGTTTGCCGCAATGCTAGCCCATCCGTCACTAACGAGTACCTTCGTAATCAAGTCACTAGCCTCGCGATTGTATAGAATCTCATCGCTAGAAGGAACACTAGTCCACGGTACACGCTGGAAAGCTCTATCCGTGGCAGCGGAGAGGTCCTCGGCTTTCCAACCATCAGGAAACTGGGAATCCCAGTCCAAGCTTTGAGGCTTAGAGATGTCAGCCACGATAAAGAGACCGGAGGAAAAGACATGCTTACCTTGAACCAAAGGCCTGCATTGATGGCGGATCCACCACCAAGGACACAGCCTGCCATGGGCACGACGTCCGGGCATTTAATGTCGGTGCTGTCTTGCCATATGAGGCCGTAAAGGCCTGGGACGTCAAACCTTGTGAGATTCGAGTTTTCAAGCCATTTTCCTCTCCGTCCTATACACACAACCGTTAGAGCTTGGTGTTGTCAATATACTGGTGACATGAGTGGACGTACTCCCACCCCATCTGAAAGAAGATGGGGGTCCTCTCTCGATCAGAAGCACATTTTTGCCATTGGCAGAAAGCCTATCAGCAGTGACGATACCTCCTGGGCCACTACCCACAACGATGTAGTCAAAGGGGTCATCAGGTACATTTGCAGCGAGTAAGTTCATTGATACTAGGTAAACGGTCAGTGAGGTCATTAGGGCATCATGTCTTGAGATCTTGTAACGTACGATGAGCCAGAGTAAGGCCTGAAAGACCCGAGAAAAGTTTCATTATCAAACTCAGCACTGTTGTTCGAGGCGCGCAGGCTGAGAGTGAGGAGAGCTAGGTGAGCTTCCGTACTGGTGAACCACCAATACTTGCTTGATATATACCTTCAAGTCTAGATATGAGAATACAATCGATCTCGATCTGACCAGGTTGTAGGTCGGGGTTTGATGTCTCGGACTTGAGGACTAGGGGGCCAAAAAAACCATAATGCCGAACCCCCCCCCGGAAATTTACCACTCGTTAAATGGGTAAACAGCTCACTCAATCTCTAGGCAGTTATTCGACTTCGTGCGGATTTTCGGGACTACAAAGTACCGCGACCTTTCCAGATGGTGAAATGGATCGCAAGACTGATAAAAACCAATTTGTTTCCAGTGCAGCCTTGGGACTTGAAAAAAGAAAACCAGAAAAACCCATTGACCGCTTCAAGGACTGGTCCGTCTTGATACAGATATCATGTGAAGTACGGCCTGCCTGTGAAGCAACAAGAGCGAAAGTTAAGCGGAACCTTTATGTCTTTCTTTCATTTCCTAGCCAGATCATTGCGATATCGCGAATTATCACCGAGGCTTAGCACTCGTACCACGTAGGGATCACCTAACGGGACCTTTCTTCCTTAACGGTCAGTCTTGCGGTTTTAGCGAACGGCAGTATGTACCTGGAGAAAATGGCTACGTGGTTCAGATTCTGTTTAGTATCAGTGACTGGGACTTATGAACTGCGGCGTTGTATGTTTCCGATATGCGAATGGTTACTACGGCCAGAAATGGGGCGACTACTTGTCGAGAATACATGTATTTACGTGACTGCGTAAACTAGGCAGCAATAAAAGCCTTTCCAAGTGGGCTGAGTCACAAACTCTATGTTATTGAGTTTAAATTACCGAAACGACTTATAAGCACAGGGAAATAGTCATTCAGATACCATTCCTCGCTCAATCTCGCCTACTCACATCGACCAGACACATCTAACCGATAGAGATATGAACCCTCCATTCTTTTGCTAGCAAAAGGGCTTGGTTGGATACGGAGCAAAATTATGATCTACAGGATTAAACAGTGGTGGAGATTGCCAAAAACTTCAAAATGAAAGGGACGAGACTCGAACTCGCGCGGGTTGCCCCACCAGGAAACAGATGTTAAGCTGACCTTAACCTGGCGCCATAACCAACTCGGCCACCCTTCCGATTGATGATTTCTCCCCTCCAGAAATACATCTATGTTCCTAGGTCCATTCGATCGCAAGCTCAGAGCGTGTCTGTGCCATTCGCTGTGTTGATGATCACCTTACAAAACCGACGATCTTCTACTGGCTCGTATTATAATTCATTTAGCACTCTTCACTGTATAATGGTATGAATGACTTGCGTTTGGCGTACACTCTTTGACAGTGGCATGGACTGTTGAACTGCTGCACAGGAATGCGCCTGCACCAATCCGAACGCGACTTGGAATCCTGCATGCCAGCAAATGTCGATGCGTCGAGCCATTCCGCGCAAGCGTTCTCTCGTGGTATAAGTATCATATTTATGTGACGTATGATAAGTATTGTGATGGGGGCTAACTGGAAGTAAGTCCTTGTGACTGCATTAAGAGCTGAAAATGCTTGCCCTGAGGTGTTCAGAGCATCGTCGCACTGTCCAGCGCCCCCTGGACTTGAGGACTGGTCTCACAGGCCTGGTCTTAAGTACCTTGGCTACAAGTGCGTGACCTGTTTGTACGCGGACTCTAGCAGTGAGCATTTGTTTGAAGAACAGACCCTCAAATGTCAAGAGAAATTGAAGAGGAAAAACGCTGGATTCCCACCAAAAGAGTATGGAAGTTAGAAATGAGGTTGGACATTAACATGGAGATCTCAAACCTTACTTAATGAAAGCGTGGATGTGCCGAGTCGAACCGAAGAACGCAACAGTGATAGTTTGAGACATCTGATCATCATCAGACGCAGCGCCAGCATGCATTGGCCAATGTCAAAAGATAGTAACGTCAATTCAGCCACAAATACTCCGTAGTGCGTAAATATTTGCCATTTCTGCGGCACGTAATCTAGACTGAAGCCATTCCGCTTAGATTAATGTCTATTTCCGTTTCCGGCCAACACCTGATTTCACCCAGACACTCCGCAGCGCGGGTTGAAAGGTGAGACAAATTCTCGGAAATCTAGAGCGGCGTGAGCGGTAGCACCAATTTTGTAGATCCGATCATGGAGATGATAGTCATGCCATCTCCTCGGGCCAGACGTATAGATCGGACAGATCTGGCCAAAGGAACTCATGCCATTCCTTTCGGGAGGGTGCGTGAAGTCACGGATTGTGATCATTGACGACCGGAAACGGAATGAAGCGTAGCCTGTCGTTATGCTCGAAGCCAAAATCCCAAGTCTTAGATCTGCCCTAGAGAGTCTGAGGATGGTTCCCGTGACCGCTATGTCCGCAAGCAATGACCGCCAAAATAACACCGAAATCTTTATTTAGAGGATACCGCAACTTAGTCGGGGTTTGAATGCTGAATCATCCAGACTGAAATTGCGCCAACTCTTTCGGCCTCTAATCACAGACGTCAACTTTATTTGGTAACAAGTCAATAATCATCAATCCCCTGTCGCCTTGAAGAAAAGATGGTTAGACTTTCCCTTTCTTGTCTGCTGTTCTTGGCGGGAATCGTTGCAGCGGCGACATCTCCGGACCAGACCTGCGGAGGTTCCAACGCTTACACCTGTCCGGGATCTCAATGCTGCAGTCAATACAGCTGGTGGTAAGTTGAGGTGATGCGCAAGACTGCGAGAAATTGTCAAGACTGACCTAGTATACAAATAGCGGAACAACCGACGCACACTGCGGAACAGGATGTCAATCCAAATTCGGTAAATGCACAACTGGTTCTAGCAACAGCGGGGGCGGCAGCACCAGCACCAACGGTAGGGTCAGCTCGGATGGCACCTGTGGCGGCACTGCGGGATACACCTGCAAGGGAAGTTCTTTCGGAACCTGTTGCAGCCAGTGGGGATATTGCGGCAACACAGATGCTCATTGCCTCAACTCTTGCCAGTCAAAGTTTGGCGACTGCAGCTCCGTCACCAATGGCGGCAAAACGGTCAGCCAGGATGGAGCTTGTGGTGGAACAGGTGGAAACACCTGCCGAGGAAGCACCTTTGGTGACTGCTGTAGTCAATGGGGATACTGTGGCTCAAGCACCGATCACTGCAGCACCGGCTGCCAGTCATCCTTTGGAACCTGCTCTTCTTCCTCTTCAGGTGGAGGGGCTGCTGCATCTTCCTCGGCAGCGCAGCCCGCGTCCACTGGCGCCAAGACAAGTCCAGACAACACATGTGGTGGCTCCAATGGCTATACCTGCCCCTCAGGACTGTGCTGGTAAGTCAAATACAACACCTCTTTCTGTCTTGCATCAGAACATTGACAAGCCACACAATAGCTCAAAGAATGGGTACTGCAACACTGGCAGCGACTTCTGTGGCTTTGGATGCCAGTCTTCCTTCTCACCGGGGACATGTTCAACCTGCGCTGGCTCGGCATGTGGTGGTACGGTGACCAGCAATCCCACATGTTCCGCGAACGATGGATACTGTTGGACACTGAGTTCTAGAAAGTTCCAAATCATTTGCGGCAGGCTTGCTTCGGGAGACTATCTTGGCTACGTTGATGCTACAAGCTTAGGCGATTGCATTTCAAAGTGCGCTGCAAACTCGGCTTGTTTTGCTGCTTCTTTCTACCAAGGCAGCAGCACAAGCTGTAGTTTGCTTAGCAGCTATCAAGGTTCCGCCTATGGTAATTCGGCAGGTGGCCAGCAAAATCATGCCTACGTTCGTAGTTCTAGCTGCGGATAAAATCACTTCGAAAACATTTTGACTCTTCATGTCGTGTGTAGCTAAATGTAAGTGTAGCCATAGTTGCACTTTGAAGGGGCACAATCATTGTTACACTTATTAGTCTTGAGATAGAGAGTAACACCAACTGTGAATTGGAGTTTACGAAGCTTGAGGTCCAACCACTAAACATTCGAGCCCACCCTTACTCGTTCGACACTGAAAGCTCACTCTCAGAAGGCCAAGCGTACCATTTAGGCACCTGGGTTCCACGCGATCTTCTGATGGACAGGGAGAGTTGAGCAACATCCTCTTTGTGCTTCTCACTGTCGACTTCCCATGCTGTCTTATCATTCGTATAAGTTCCCTCAACATCAGCGCCGCAATCATGCAGTTGCTTGACAACAAGCAGGGCAGTATTCCCTATTAAGAAGGCAACAGTAGCCATCGGCAGTATTCTTCCCTTTCTCCCACGGGCTTCTAAATTGGCGCCCAACCCGACTACGGTCTTAATAGTCATAGGAATCAATTCAGGACGACTCCCGTAAATTGCATGCTCTAAGGCATGCCTGCCACTATTATATTTCAGGCAAAGATTGGTATCATGCTCAGCAAGTATTTCAAGCACTTCTGTCTGACCAGCTCCGGCGGCAAACATCGATGTTGTCCAAACAGTTTGATATTCTATCAACTTTGCGTTCGGACTCTTTCTGAGTAGTGCCCTGACAGTATCCAGATTACCTGACTGAACAGCAAGGTGGATGGATCGGTGCGCCACCGCCGTGATCTAAGGCATCCGCATCGGCGCCTTTATCAAGAAGTTTGCAGACACAGTCATAATCCCCAGATTGAGAAGCCAAGTGAAGGGGTGTCATCTTCAGGTAGGCTATTGGCTCCGTCGGGGCATTATGAGTGAGGAGTATTCCAACACAGTCTCCGTGACCTGTTTCTGCAGCCTAGTGTAGAGGCGTCTTCGCCTTTTCATCTTCAAGCTTGACTTCCGCACCGCTGCTGACCAAAGCTTTAGACCACATGGCCGTTTTTGGCGGCTATAGATAATGCAGTTTGGCCGTTACGATCTCTAGCATCCAGGAAGATCCCACTTCGACCCAGTGGCCCGAAAATGTTCTGGTGGCCTGCTACGGCTGCCTGATAAAACGAAGTCCTCCCGAAATGATCTCGGAGGTTTCGACTTGAGTTCTCTGATAGAAAAGATACAATGTCGATGACACGGGTCTTCTTGTCGTCTCTTGAAATGAAGTTTCTTTCTTTCGTGCTACTCTCGACGACGTGAGCAGATAGTGCTAAGTCGAACACCAGGAAAAGTGTTCCAGACAGAGTGCAAGGGTACGCATAATCGGCGACAGGCTCGTCGCCTTTCGTCAAATTGAAAGACGGGTGATAAGTCGCGAATCCTACATACACCAATACCCCTAGCTGAAGGGTCGCCCCGAAAATTGCGGCAAAGACGAGCTCGCAAGTAGTGGACTGGCCATGAGTATTCAACGAAACGTTGGGTGAGCCGTTGTCTAAGTTGCGCGTGATGAAGACCTTCTGTGATGAGCCTCCGCTTGTCGGGTCCACGATCTGATTTTCTTCGGACTGTGGTGGCACCGTTCCTGACTCTGCTTCGCTAGGTTGAATGATTGTTTCGGTCATCGAATTATAATCATTTTTACCCCCCTGCGACGTCGACCGAAGAGTTTAGCATCCGCTTAGATCAAGTTTTGAGACATCAAAGAAAATTTCAATGTTCTTACCAACTTCATCAAGAACGTCATCCAAACTTCTGATCTCTACGCCAAAATCGCTTGGTTTAGACGAAGGAGGCTTCTTGTTTGGCAGTAGACAGATAAACTCATACACCTGACAACTTCGTGCCCATTCCAAAGCTCACAGACTTCTTCAGATGTAGAAGACATCAGCTCTACTTCTGCAGCCGCCAAGTTCTCTCGGGCCCTTCTCCATGTCACTACAGCTTTAAGCCGAGAAGGGCCACCAACTCTTATAGCGCTGACAATATTCGTAATGATTCCTAGGGGTGCCACAGCTAGACTGATACTATCAGCTCAGTCCATAGAGTCGCTCATGAACTGCATGGTGACGCGTTCTCCGAAAAGCGCTTAGAGTCTGACTCGGCAACCGCCATTAGCAGACTACTCCACAGAAAATCGTTTATCACATGTGCTAACGGTGACAAGACAGAAAACAGATTATTGGAAAAGTCGTCTCCTCCGTCTGCGGCAACGCAAGTCACGGCTAAGATGCCGAGCCAGGCACAATGATACACTCAGTGTACATTCGACGACATTTGTCACGAGATAAGTATGACTAGGGTGACGCTCAGCGGTAGAGATGGGGGTAGACAGGGATATAGGCATACAAAAGGGGCTCCCTCAGGGGCTTCCTCCTTTTGTCCTTTCCATAGTTGATTAGACCACAGTTGAGATGCCTGTTTCCATGAGCTACTCTATATGCTGATTCGTGACAACATTGTATGTGACGGGGACAGGCTGCACGTACAGCAACACAGGAAGGCCTTCAGTATCCGGATGCTCTTAGTGAAATGGCTACTTGTAACGATGAAGTCGACCGCATGTAGTCCTGAAACGGTATAGCCTTCCGTACTAGTTGGTGTGGTCTT
>NW_026851415.1:0-8079 GCF_030913485.1 Colletotrichum godetiae
CTCGTAGGATATGGAACATGACGAAGGGGCGACAACGCAAGAATTGGCAGCGAGGCGACGCCCAGAGGGCCGGGGGAGGAAGATGGCGGGGGCGTGAGAGACAGCCGATTTCGTCGGGGCGGGTGGGCGGATTGAAGTAGTTTACGGACGGAGGACGGTACGGGGACGCCAGGGGCGAGGCGCAGCCGGGCACCGTTTTTGTGGGCTGAGTCATCCGGGATCCCGCTCTTCTAGATGAGCCGGCCCTCATTGGCTTATCTATGGGAGAGCGGACGGGATCCCGAGTTTTCCAATGGGTATGGTCGTATGTGACAGCTTGACGAAGCCAAGTTGATTATATCGTGACTAGAACGCAAACGACCTTCCAGCCCATCGCAGAGCTGTTCCCAGTGCACAATGACTATCATTTCTAGTTCTCGTTCGATCCTCACTGAGATGGTCGTTTCAATATGACTGTAAGAAGTGAAGTTTTTCTGCGCTGACAAGCACTACATGGTGTCGCGAAGTAAATATCCCAATTATTTAGGGTTCACATGGTGGTGTTGGAGATCACAGTGCAAATACAGTGCGCATTCGTATCTCGGCACGAATCCCTCTACTCCACACTCCATGGCGTTTACATCTCCAACCTCACTCGATCAACTTCAAGCAACATTCTCACCCAGCTAGAACGATCCTCACTGGAAACTTACAAAATGGCTCCTATGAGTATCGCCACGCAGCTCTCCATTCCGTTGCCCCGCTCCCTCGATACCCGCATCCATATCCACCTGAGCACCAAGGCCAAGGTGGCAACCCTCTTCCTGACCTCAGTGACGCAAGACGAACAGTCGGGACCGGCAGCACTTGGCTCGTTTGTATACGCATTGCCAAACGTATTTTCCATCCCACATACCACCAAAACTGACAAACTTATCAATACGACCTTTTGTTTACTGACACACGCATACAGAGACTTGAGCCGGCTCAGCCCGTCTCAACGGCCATTTACTCGGTGGAGTCAACGCTGGAGTTCACGACGAGGATGGCCAAGCTGCTAGCCAAGAGGGCCAACATGCCCGTTTACGTCGGCTGCTCCATCAATCTCGGCGGCGCGGCCATGAGTCTCTCGGTGGAGGAGGAGATGGAGGCGTTCCGGGCCATCGTCGACGTCGTCACAGCGAAGCTCAAGGGAGAGCCCTTGGTGGACGGTGCCTGAACACACCCAGCTCGCAGTAACAATTTTATGGCTCAAGGGATGCTGGCCTATAGATTTGCGTCACACAGTTCATTTCCGCCCGTGTCTACCGCATTTGTCGATCGCCACTTGCGATCTTTGAAGGGAGCGGGAGCGGGAGCGGGAGCGAAAGGGGCGAGGCCTCGCTGCTTGCAACTTCCTGGAGCGGATGGGTGACAGTCACACAGGGCTTAGGGAGTGAACATGCGGCGTGCCGGGCTCATGAGGGGGCCCCGGTGTCTGGAGGCGGCGGACCGAGGGATGAACGCCCACTTGTGGCTTCGGGCTGTTCAACTGCAAGAAGGAGGGAGAGGCACATCATCACGAACCGGCGAGAAGTCTGCACGGCGCGACGGATGTTATCGAGACAACAGCTATACCCAACGTCATAGACAACAAGGACCTTCATCTCCAATTCTCCGAGGTTGCTATGACAGCGTGCGCAAATAATGCAAATGACCTAGATGGGACGTTCGGCAGGCGACATCTCGGACCATGGCGCCCGGTGTTTTCGAAGTTTGTGTTCTTGTTCTGATCTCATGTCACTGATTTTCGTGGTCGACGTTTTGGCTTCCTTCTGGAATCTCTGGAATGTGCTTGCTGTCCGAGTCTAGAACGTGGCTAAGACGCGCCCGAGCAATCTGAGCTCTTGTCGTCCGTTGATTTCCGCCACATGGATGTTGATTAAGATTGTTTTGTCTTGTTTCGTGGTAGAAGTTCGGCTCATGTCTTCTTTTCTTGCGGAAGAACAACTTTGAAGAATTGAGGTACGGATGCGCTCTGACGGGTGTCACCGGATCTGCACGTAATACCTTGAACCTGGGAACCTCGAGCTGAAGAGCGGCAAACTTCGTTGAGTCGGCCGCAAATCGACGGTGATGACTCGCGAAGGCGACAAGTCTGGGAACCTGTGCGACCTAGCATTCTCCTTTTGACAACTCCCCCGTCAGGACTGAGAGAGGTTTGACGTCTTGACGGCTTGCGATTATAAAGTCCACCTTCGAAAGGGGGGCGGATACTGGGCGGAAACCCCCTTGCGGCGTCAGGTTGAGCCCTCGGGGTTTGATCCTCGTCTCCTTGCCCCCGATCTAAGGATTCAACAGACCCAGAGTTGTCGAGAGGACAGTATTCGTTACGATTGGCAATTAGGAGGGAATCTTGTCACTTGCGGTGTGCACGAAAGAAAGGTTTCCTCTGTGCGACGTTTGTGGAGTCCCACCGCATTTTCTGGCAACGTTGGGAAAAAAAAAAAGATGCAAGCAAATGCCCGTACTCAAGGGGTTGACCGTTGCAGGGATCGGCCAACTTGTGTTTTCCTATGTGTTCCGTGCCCGTTGTCCAAGTCTCTCTCTACCTTGCCGAAGATCATGTACTAGTTCAAAATACTCAACTCAATCCTATCTAAGATACCTTCAGGTAGACTTGAGGTATTGGGGTACTTCCTACCTACTGTTCACTCTCGAGGCAAGTAGGGCCTGGCCAAATACCTAGAAGATCCAAGAAGCTTTCCTTTGAATTCCAGCGCACGGCAAGAGCAAGAGTGACCCACGTGCTGTCTGAGATAAAAGTGAACCCTGGCAGGAACGACAGACTTTATCGACATGGCGTGGTGGGGGAGAAAGAGCCTGCCCCATCTGGTCGACGCAGGAGGAACGAGGGGTAGAAAGGAGCACGAGCCATAGGGACTGCAACTCCGTGAAGTACCTAGAGAAAGTATCCAAATGTCCACAAGTCCCATCATCCATGAGGTGAGCTCAGGATTTTTTTCTCCTCATGGTGGGCGCAGTGCAGCTGTGGAAGGACCTGGACTGGACGGACTGTGAGGACCGACAATATTGGCGAAGGGCCGACCAGCAGACCACCTTTTTACACCTTCCCTCTGCGTTTGCAACCGTCTTGATCTCACGTCCGTCACCGTCACCGTATTGTTCCCGGTTTCTAACTGTCTGCCAGTTTCGACTTCTTCCATCCATTCCATCGGATTTCTCCTGATTCCGTCCTTAGAATCGCCCCTGCCTCTCCAAAACCCCAACCCCATTCATATGCCCACTTGACAAGTTGTGAACTTCAATTTCACAGTCTGTTTTCCTCAGCATCAAATGGTGAATAAGGTATATGCACCCCCATAGGTGTTTAGATGCTGGGGACAACGAGGAAACGCTTATGATTAGCAAGGAGAGGACAGACAGTCGATACGCATGTGTTCTTTTACACGACACTGATACGCAAATGACAGCACAACACATTAAACTTTGGTATTTTCATCGCCACAACTGTTGGGATGGGAAGACCTCAGATACCTCAGAGGAGAGGGTACGGACTGGCTGAAATTAGTACTTCCCGCGCCTCTCACTCGCACATGTGCATCAGAGGTGCCTCTGCCTCTTCCCCCTCTTCACCACCTCCTTCCTTGCCTGCCTCACCTGCTCAGGTCATTCAAACGGAGAACAGACGCCTCAAACTGTCCATCTCTCTCTCTCTCCTCTCTCTCACACACACACACGCACAGAAAGCAGCCATCTGGGGGTCAAGACGCCTAGGTACATTTACCTGCCTCTGTATCAAGGTAACATACCACTGAGCTGCCCGTGAAGTGAAAGGTGCAGTGCGGCGTGCCCTCGCTACGGTCTACCTGACCTTACTGAGTACCGTACTGGATGGGCCCAGATGCGCTACGACGGACCACTAGCGCTGCGACTCTGGACTTTGGACCGGGGACCTTCAACTGATCCCACCTCTGCGCGAGGTACCTTCTCTCAAGTCGCAACTGCTCTTCTCTGCCCGCTTAAAATACCACGTCCAGGTACCGTTAGGAGGCGGTCTCGTCCAGAGGTACCTTGCCTATTACCCCTCTCCGCCGCACCATAGTTATCGCGAAAAAAAAGCTGACAGCCGACCCCACCATTTCATCAGTCAGTGTGTTGCCAGTCGCCAATGTCAACGCCCACTGCCCTTACTACCGACCGTGGCCCTGGCCGAACAACTTCAACGACTGCCCCTCTCTACCTTACCCTCCCGCCGTGCTCGACAAACCACCCCGACCGACCGACCTCACATCATCGCTCCGTCGCTCGAATCCTCCCCCGAATTCTCGACCACCTGACAAGTCGCCAACCTCTATTTTTTTTGTTCAAACCTCTTCTTTTTCCAAATTTCCCCCAGATAGGCGCCAGTCATGGCCTGGCAGCCGGCCCCAGAGTCCTTGAGCCAGCTGGCTGCTTGCCTCAAGGACTCGCTCAGCGGATTCGACAAGAATGCGCAGAAGCAGGCAGAGATCGTGAGTTGCCCACCATTCGTCCCGCTTGCCCCTTGCGACACTTACTAACTGCCATTGATGCGCAGATGCTCACGCAGGCCAAGGCCTCTCCCGACTTCAACAACTATCTCGCATACCTTTTCTCCAGCGCCGATCCGCCCCAGGGTGTACAATGCTCTGCCCAAGACTTCCACCTCGGTGCGCTCTGCTGCTGCCATCATGCTGAAGAATAATGTGCGCACCAACTACAAGCAGATTCCCGAGAGCAGCTTGGCCCTCATCAAGATGGCCATTCCCCTCGGTATCCAGGACAAGAACTCCCAGGTCCGTAATTACAGCCGGCAACATCGCGACCGAGATCATCAGGAGAGGCGGTATCTTGGAGCTGGCCTGAGTTGCTCCCCCAGCTGCTCAGTCTCATTTCCAACGAGAACGGCCAGGTTTCCAACGAGGGCCAGGAGGGCGCAATGTCCGCCATGGCCAAGATTTGCGAGGACAACGTCAAGGTTCTGGAGCGTGAGCACAACGGCCAACGCCCCCTGAACTTTTTTGCTCCCCAAGTTTATCGAGGCCACTAAGAGCGAGCTGCCCAAGGTCCGCGCAAAGGCCCTGACTGCCATCAACGTCTTCACTCCGCGCAAGTCTCAGGCGATGCTCAACAACATTGACAGCCTGCTGAACCACCTCTTTACCTTGGCTGGCGACCAGCACCCCGATGTGCGCCGCCAGGTGTGCCACGCCTTCGTCCAGCTAGTCGAGACCCGCCCAGACAAGCTGCAGCCCCACATTGCTGGCCTCGTCGACTACATCATCACCCAGCAGAAGAGTGATGACGAAGATCTAGCATGCGAGGCTGCCGAGTTTTGGCTGGCCGTGGGCGAGCATGAGGACCTGTGGCGCTCCCTGACGCCATACCTCGACAAGATCATCCCCGTATTGCTGGAGTGCATGGTCTACAGTGGGGAGGACATTGCCCTTCTCGGTGGTGCATCAGACGACGAGGAAGAAGAAGACCGCGAGGAGGACATCAAGCCGCAATTCGCCAAGAAGTCGGCGGCCAGGGGTAAGGGTGGCGAGGCCTCAGCCGATACTGCCCAGAACGGAAATGCCTATGAAAAGCTGGCTAGCATGGATGACGATCTGGAGGAGGGCGAGATCGACGACCTTGACGATGGCGACGAGAACCCGACGAACGTTGGACTATCCGCAAGTGCTCCGCCGCTGCCCTCGACGTCTTTGCGCGTGACTTTTCCGACCCTGTCTTCACTGCGATCCTGCCCTACCTGACGAGCAACCTCAAGCATGAGGAATGGCAGTACAGAGAGGCCGCTGTCCTGGCCCTCGGCGCAGTCGCCGAGGGAACCATCAATGCCGTTACCCCCCACCTGCCGGAGCTTGTACCCTACCTCCTCTCACTCCTCGGAGACAACGAGCCCATCGTCAGGCAAATTACCTGCTGGACGCTCGGCCGCTACTCACAGTGGGCTGCGAACCTCGATCAGAACCAAAAGGTCACTTACTTCGAGCCCATGATGGAAGGCATCCTCCGCAAGATGCTCGACAAGAACAAGAAGGTCCAGGAAGCTGCGGCGTCCGCTTTCGCCAACCTCGAAGAGAAGTCCGGCAAGGTTCTCGAGCCCTACTGCATCCCTATTCTGCAGCAGTTCGTCCAGTGTTTTGCCCGGTACAAGGACAGAAACATGTATATCTTGTACGACTGCGTCCAAACCTTGGCGGAGAATATTGGTCCCGTTATTGCTCAGCCGGACGCTATGGGCCTCCTGATGCCTGCCTTGATTGAACGCTACCAAAAGGTCAGCGACGACTCGCGTGAGCTCTTCCCTCTGCTAGAGTGCCTCTCTTACGTCGCCATGGCGCTGGGCTCGGCCTTCACCCCTTATGCGCAGCCCATCTTCGTAAGATGCGTCAACATTATCCACACAAACCTCGAGCAAAGTTTGCAGGCTACCAACAACCCAACGCTCGACTCCCCAGACAAGGACTTTCTCGTCACGAGTCTCGACCTATTGAGTGCTATCATCCAGTCTCTTGATGAGGACAAGAAGCAGGAGCTGGTCAGAGGCTCAGAGGGAACGTATTTCGAGCTTCTCGGCTTCTGTCTCGAGGATCCTCAGGACGATGTCCGGCAATCAGCTTACGCCCTGCTGGGAGACTGCGCGAAATACGTTTTCCCTCAGCTTGAGAAGCATCTGAACTCTATTTTCCCCATCTTGCTGAAGCAGCTGGACCTCGACAACATTCTCGACGAGGAGATTGACAGCGGCTTTAGCGTTGTCAACAATGCATGCTGGTCCGCTGGCGAGATCGTCATGGTCAACAGCAAGGCAATCTCTCCTTTCGTCCCGGAACTTCTGCAGCGCTTGGTCGAGATCATTTCGAACCCTGGTGTACAAAACGCAGTCAATGAGAACGCAGCTATTGCTCTCGGCCGCCTTGGTCTTCACAACTCTGAAGCCCTCGCCCCTCTACTGCCGACCTTTGCCGAGGACTTCCTCTCAGCTATGGAGCACGTCGAGTTCCTGGAAGAGAAGGCCACTGCCTTCAAAGGCTTTACCCTGGTCGTTGGACAGAACCCCAAGCTATGGAGAAGGCGCTTCCCCAGCTCTTCGTTGCCATTGCAAGGTACAAGGAGATTAATATGAGGAGCCCAATCAAGGCCGAACTGCACGAGCACTTCCAGAAGGTCAGCATCACCATCCATCCCACGCGCAGCGATATCTACTTACATAGCCTAGGTTATAAACATGTACCGGGAAATGATTCCTCAGTTCAACGACTTTGTGAACCAAATGCGGCCCGAGGATCAGGGTAAACTTCGCCAGTACTACTCTGCATGATTAGGGCACGTGGACGCTTGAGAGTTTGCGTATGAAGACGACGTTGAACACGAAGAAAAAGGGCCCAGTTTCGAGCGATCTTTCATGATATGACTTGGGGAGGAAAATACCACCGAGGCGTCCTTTACAAATGAGTAACGACGATGCCTTTTGGGAGAAAGAGCAGAGGAGAGGAAGACACATATCAAGGAAGCAAAAACGGCTTGTAATTGGGTCGCAAGAGACGATCGAGTTGAAAGAAAGAATCCGACGGAGTTGCGACGTGAAACAAACACACCTGGCAATCAGCTTTTCTCTGCGACACAAGTGATCGGGGGCAGCTGAGACGGATCGTTTTTCTTTTTTTTCTTTTTCACACAGCATACCGACGGAGCCAGCATCATGTGACGGGGTGTTTAGGGGCAGAGCAGCTTGGAGATGAGACGCTCTTCTTTTTTTTTCTTGGTACACGAGCTATTTGCTTTGTGGCTCGTGGTGGAAGGGTCAAAGTAATGGGACACATTCGGTGACTGGGCGCCTTTCAATCAAGCGCCTGGGAACCGGACAAACTTCAAAGCTTGCTGGGAGCCATTGTGTTCCCGAGGCAATATTTGGAGTGAACCAACACTCAGAGAGAAGGTTGGAGGTTGAACACAACACAACCCGTGCGCAACAGAACAAAACACACGGCCGCCGGTATTGAAATGGGAAGCGAAGGCGTCATGATGCATGCAAAGACACACCAAAATGGGCTTTAACCGTCGTAGATA
>NW_026851416.1:0-7825 GCF_030913485.1 Colletotrichum godetiae
TAGCGCCTTATATTAAGTTAAAGTAAGGGTATTTTTAAAAGGATTTAATAGTTAATATATAGATTCATAGTCTATATTATATTAGTATCTTTTAATCATTTATTATTAAATCCGGTAATAAGGATAGGGTATAGTAATTTATTAAAAAAAGCTATGTAAAATTCTTATAATAATAGGGTTATATAGTTATTTATAACCCCTCGGCGGAGGCATCCGCTGGGGCATTAATGTGTACGACATATTATATAACGGGAAAACTAGGTATATTATACTATATTCCTAATTATTAATAGCTTCTGCCCGACCTTCCGCCACTTCCAGCCCTACGCCTAGACGGCTAACTTCACCTACTCTAATACATATAAAACCTCTTAATACTAGCCTATATAAATAGCTAGATCTAGTATAATAGCTTCTTTCTTTATATAGGTTAATAAACCTCTTAATAATACCCTCTAGTTTATAATAAAGCGCTTTTTTATATTAAAGGTTTTTTTAAATATAATTTTAAGCCTAATATCGATCTATTAAATCTTTTAATCTATACCGGCTTAATTATTTATAATATTAATAATTTTACCTAAATAGATTCCGTATTATTAAAAAGATCTATACTAGTCTTTAAACTTACCCTCACTAGCTATAATTACTTTAGTATTAAGCTAGCCGAGGGTACCTAGCCTAAGAGGGGCCGACTTACTAATTAATATTATTAAGTAAGCCTGCCGAATACCAACTATATATTACTTAATTAAGGTATATTATAATGTTTGTTTAGTAGTATTTACTTAGTGGTTTTGCTTTAATATCTATACTTATATATAATGTAAAATATAATAAAGATAGAAAGAATCCTTATAAGCTCTAGTACGAGCAGCAAAATACTAGCCATAATAGCCCTTTCTCTAGAAGCCTTTACATCGACGTTAAAGTTTAGAATATCTCCGGTAAATATAATCTATCTTCGACCTTTATAGCTAACCTTAATAATCGACCTTTACCATCGACCTTAACGGCCCGTACCGTTATATAAACGGTAAATAACCTAACTATTTATATTATATTATATCATATTTTTTAAATTAAAATTACTATATTAAATTAAGCACATATATAGGGCATATTATATATATTATATAGTTATATTATGTACTATATTATATAATTTCCCTTAAAAGCTAATCCTATTAAGGTTAATCTTTTACGCCTATAAAGCTGGAAAAAAACCACTATATAGTTATTTATAAATCCGTATTTATTAATTCCTATATTAAATAAGGCTTTTAAGTGAATTTTATATTTATTAAATATTATTATAAGCTCGATCTTAAGAGGCTATTCTTTTATAAAATTTTATAGGTTTAATAAATATAAAATTCACTTAAAAGCCTTATTTAATATAGGAATTAATAAATACGGATTTATAAATAACTATATAGTGGTTTTTTTCCAGCTTTATAGGCGTAAAAGATTAACCTTAATAGGATTAGCTTTTAAGGGAAATTATATAATATAGTACATAATATAACTATATAATATATATAATATGCCCTATATATGTGCTTAATTTAATATAGTAATTTTAATTTAAAAAATATGATATAATATAATATAAATAGTTAGGTTATTTACCGTTTATATAACGGTACGGGCCGTTAAGGTCGATGGTAAAGGTCGATTATTAAGGTTAGCTATAAAGGTCGAAGATAGATTATATTTACCGGAGATATTCTAAACTTTAACGTCGATGTAAAGGCTTCTAGAGAAAGGGCTATTATGGCTAGTATTTTGCTGCTCGTACTAGAGCTTATAAGGATTCTTTCTATCTTTATTATATTTTACATTATATATAAGTATAGATATTAAAGCAAAACCACTAAGTAAATACTACTAAACAAACATTATAATATACCTTAATTAAGTAATATATAGTTGGTATTCGGCAGGCTTACTTAATAATATTAATTAGTAAGTCGGCCCCTCTTAGGCTAGGTACCCTCGGCTAGCTTAATACTAAAGTAATTATAGCTAGTGAGGGTAAGTTTAAAGACTAGTATAGATCTTTTTAATAATACGGAATCTATTTAGGTAAAATTATTAATATTATAAATAATTAAGCCGGTATAGATTAAAAGATTTAATAGATCGATATTAGGCTTAAAATTATATTTAAAAAAACCTTTAATATAAAAAAGCGCTTTATTATAAACTAGAGGGTATTATTAAGAGGTTTATTAACCTATATAAAGAAAGAAGCTATTATACTAGATCTAGCTATTTATATAGGCTAGTATTAAGAGGTTTTATATGTATTAGAGTAGGTGAAGTTAGCCGTCTAGGCGTAGGGCTGGAAGTGGCGGAAGGTCGGGCAGAAGCTATTAATAATTAGGAATATAGTATAATATACCTAGTTTTCCCGTTATATAATATGTCGTACACATTAATGCCCCAGCGGATGCCTCCGCCGAGGGGTTATAAATAACTATATAACCCTATTATTATAAGAATTTTACATAGCTTTTTTTAATAAATTACTATACCCTATCCTTATTACCGGATTTAATAATAAATGATTAAAAGATACTAATATAATATAGACTATGAATCTATATATTAACTATTAAATCCTTTTAAAAATACCCTTACTTTAACTTAATATAAGGCGCTATAACCTAATTATTAAATAAAAATAATTTAAATATTATAAGATTAACTTTAATATATGCCGTAGACGCCTCATATAGCCCGAAAAATTACTATTATAAAATACCCCCTCTATTATTATTAAGGATATAAAAAACCTATATACCCCTAATATTATAAACGTTTAGTACTAAATCGATATTAAATAATAATAAAAGATATTCAAAATAAATATAATATAACACATAAGTAATTATAAAAAAAGCGGGTATTATCTAAGCTTATTAAAATACTTTATCGACTTCTTAATATATAAAACCGGCATATATAATAATTTAATAATGCTAAAAACGCTTATGAAATAAACCGTACGCTCATTATGTAAAGGTGCCGGCAGGCAGGCACGAAGCCCCTGGCCGAGGAGCTTACTTAAGCGTACGTGTGGTGCACGTCTGGCACGTAGTGCCAGAAGTGACTGATCTTTTGGGTCAATTGGCAGGAGCGCAGTACACCACCTGCCCCCTTACACATTAGTACTTTAATAATACCCTTAATAAAAACTAAATTTATGTAGGCCTTTACCTAGTACAAAGGGGCGGATAACGCTCTAAATACTGCTTTTATTAGTACCCCGGCGTTTAAAGTTAACCTATAACGTAAAAATATAAATCTAAGCTCTATATTATTATATAAACTAGATTAGATAATTAAAAATAAATAGAAGAAAAAAGACCCTTTAAAAAATAATAATTAAAAAACCTAAAACGTCGCTAGGTTAACGTAATATAGCTAATTAAATAGATCTTAATTATAGCCCGAGCGCTTAGTTTTAGGTAACTTTAAATAGCCTAGAAGGCAAGCTAAATATTAAATTCTTTACTCTAGCATATTATAGTAAGTTATAAAAGAAAAGCGCCCGATTATATTAAAATAATATAATCGCGGTTCTATATTTCACTCGCTTATCTATTTTACTCGCTTATCATATACGTTAACCGTTATTAATAACTAGATAATTTCAAGATTAATAATAAAGTACTTATAAATATATCTTACTAAAAAATAAAGAACGTTAATAAACTATAATAACCTTAAATAAGCCTATAGCCGATTGTTAGTACCGGCCTAGAGGGTATTTAGATTATAGAGCTACCCGTAAATAATAAAATATATTTAACTTTCTACCTAAATAAGCTTTAAAAAACCGCTAATAACCCCCTACCCGGATATTTATTAAGAACCCCTATTATTAATATATTATAATATTAATAAACTAAAATATAAAATATTATAGATAATTAAATCGTAAATAAAAAACGGCAAGCTATAAAACTAGGTTAATTAAAAAATATATAATAAAAACCTAATATAATATAATATAAAGAGCTTCTACTATATACTGGTAGCCCTATAAACTTTTCATAAAAAGTACCTTATTATTACGGAACTACCTTAGAACTTTATATTATAAATAAAGGCCATAGTTAGTAATAATCTTATCCCGCTATAGCCGGATAATAATATAATTATAATACTTATTAATTATTAAAAAACTAAAAAAAATATAAAAGTTTATAAAAATTAATATAAAGGATTTAGGATAAATTTTATTTAAACGTTATAGATAGCGCCTTTTATACCGGAGGGAGGGGGTAATATTACGGTATTAGGCGTTGAAATAATAAGCCCGAACCTTAGGCACCCGGGGGGACCCCTTAAAGATTATATAACCGCTAAACCTAAAAGCCTAGCGCCCTAAAATCTACCTATTATCCTATTTCTTCCTTTTTTACGTTAAGTTACGCCTATTAAGTCAATATAGCAGCGTTCCGACCTACCTTGAGTTCCCTATCATGACAATATTAAATGGAAATAAAAAGGATTCAGTGCTTTTAATAACATAAGGTTTAAAGTTAATTAGGGTAATATTAAGGCTCTATAGCCTTCTGAACTTCCTATTTAGCCTCTACTAACCTCCGCTACTTATATTACCTCCGCTTATACCTTTAATAAATTAGGTCGTATTGATAAAGTACTTATTAATTGATAATTAATTAAGACCGAGGTTAGGTACTCTTTTATAAGGTTTAGTTAATTAAGCTTATATAGTATATACTAATAGCGAGCAGGATTTTAATAAGATATAGGACCGTTTATAAACCGAGTTCTTAAATTAAGAACGTTACTTTAATTACCTCCGCAATATATACCTACCTTACCGCTATTAATAAGCTTAATATTATATTAATAAATATAAGAACTTCGGTATTTGTATTAATAATCTTATAAAGACCGTATATAAGGACTTAAAATTGTATATAGTATTTAGTAATATAGACCTTATTTAATATAGATCGTATAATATACGATATTTTTATTATTATTCTTTAAATAATAATTAAACAAATAATGTTATTATTAAAGAGTTTAATTAGTTCTTTATTATATTTAGTATTTTTATCGACGGTATGCTTTATTTAGAAAAAAGTGTCTTTATTAAGTACTACGTCCTTATATATCTTTTATCCTATATTATTTATAATTATCCGATCGTTTACCAAACGGTCGTCCATCTTATTTATTTATAAACGTCCGTCCTATTTATTTATAAATATCCGTTTTATTTACTTATAAGTATCCGTTTTTTTTTATATATTATTATAATTACGTAATTTATTTATAGTTCTTTTATTTTAAGGGGAGTCCTTTTAAGTCCGTACTTATATATATATAGTAGAGTAGCTACTACGGTCCTATAGAGCAGGACCCTGGCCTCGCTATATATATTAGGTCGTAATAGGAAGATAGCTTTATTATTTTTCATAAAAAGGATATCATTACTAAGGGCTTTATAATCTAGGGCTTTAACGATAACGAACTTATTAATAATAAATTTATTTTTAAAGTTTTTATTATTATATAATCAATTATTATATTTAAAACCGAGGGTAATAATCCTATTAATTTTAAAGATATAATAATTACTATATTATTTATCCCTGGCTCCTTAGTAATTAGCCCTTTAAGAGTACCTTTTAATAATATTACTATTAACCAGCTATTTATTAACTTAAGTACAACGACCTTTATATTATTTGTTTTTAGTTTTTTAATAACTAGTCGTTTATATATAATTTTTAATAATACTGTTACTGACTAGCTATATACTAGTTTAAAGAATATATATAATCTACTTATTTTCAACTTATTATTTATTAATTGTTATTTTCTATTCTTTATTTTTTTATTTCTTTTTATTATTTTTATTTTTATCAATTTTTTTTCTATAGTTCCTTAGTTGTGCTTGATATAAATCTCGGTACTTAAAGCTTTTAAAATAATTCAAAATATATTTATTAGTTATTATTTAGTTCTCTAATATTATTTCTTTAATCCACTAAACGGCCTTATCATTAAATTACTAACCATTTTACCTACTAGCATTCTTAACTTAATTACCTTTTATTCTAATATAACTTCGATCTTTTTTTATAACGGTTTATTAATTAATTAATAGTTACTTATCTTGGTTTTTAATCCTTTTTTTCAAAAAAGAAAAGAAAATTAAAAAAGAGAAGTATAAAAGAAAACGAGAAAAGGTATAAAGATTAGGAAGAAAAAAATAAATTTAGTAAAAGTAATTTATTTATAAAAGCGTCGTTCCCCTCGGCGGAGGTATCCGCCGGGGCATTCATATATACGATATATTATATAACGGGAAAACTAGATATATTATATTATATTTTTAACTATTAACTTCCGCCCGACCTTCCGCTGCCCCTATACTTAAACAGCCAACTTCACCTATTCTAATATATATAAAACCTCCTAATACTAGCCTATATAAATAATTAAATCTAATATAATAGCTTTCTTCTTTATATAAATTAATAAACCTCTTAATAATACCCTCTAGCTTATAATAAAGCGCTTTTTTATATTAAAAGCTTTTTTAAATATAATTCTAAACCCGGTATTAATTTACCGGATTTTTTAATCTATACCGGCCCGGTTATTTATAATATTAATAGTTTTATTTAAGCGGATTTTATATTACCGGAAAGCTCTATATTAATTTTTAGGCTTACTTTTATTAGTTACGATTGCCTTAGTGTTGAGCTGGCCGAGGGCGCCTAGCCTGAGAGGGGCCGACTTACTAATTAATATTGCTAGGTAAGTAGAGTAGGTCTGGGGTATATTATGGTGTTTGTTTAGTGGTGTTTGTTTAGTGGTGTTTGCTTAGTGGTTCTGCTTATAAGTGGTGAAGTGTTTATATTTATATATAATATAGAATATAATAAGGATAGAAAGAATCCTTGCGAGTTTTAGTACGAATAGTAAGATACTAGCTATATTAACTCTTTCCCTAAAAGCCTCTACATCGACGTTAAAGTTTAGAATATTTCCAATAAGTTCCGCCTTTAACTTTTATAGCCGACCTTAATAATCAACCTTTATTATCGACCTTAACGGCCTATACTACCGTATAAATAGAAATAACCTAATTACCTATATTATATTATATTTTTTAAATTAAAATTATTATATTAGGTTAAGTATATATATAGGGTATATTACATATATTATATAATTATATTATATACCGTATTATATAATTTCCCTTAAAAGCTAATCCTATTAAGGTTGATTTTTTACGCTTATAAAGCTAGAAAAAAACTACTATATAAAAGCGTCGTTATTATAATAAAAATAAACTATAATTTAGAGCTAATAGTAAAATTATATAAGAGGCCTTTATAATTTCTAGCCCTATTATTGATATTTTAATTATTACGAAAGGGAACTTGAGGCAGGTCGAAATGCTACTATATTAACCTAATAGACGTAACTTAATATAAAGAGGGAAAAAGGAGACTAATAGGCGGAATCTAGGGCGCTAGGCTTTTAAGTTTAGCGGTTTAATAATTACGTAACCCATAAGGGGTCCTTTACTCGGTACTTAAGGCCCAAGCGCATAGGGGCCTAATACCTAATACCGTAACATTACCCCCCCCCCCCCCCCCCCCCTTCTAGCATAAAAGGCGTTATCTATAATACTTAATTATATATCTAAATCTTCTATAATTATTTTTTTATAAGTTATTAGAATCTAATTAATTATCTATTGCTTTCTTTTATTTTATTATTAGCTAGTAAGGCCTAATATTTAATTTTCTCTAGG
>NW_026851417.1:0-7774 GCF_030913485.1 Colletotrichum godetiae
GGTCTAAATACAATTATATAACTTAATAAATATAAATTAATATAAAAAAGGAAAAAAAGAATAATAGGTAGATTCTAGGGCGCTAGGCTTTTAGGCTTAGCGTCTAAAGTCATATAAACCCTAAAGGGTATTTATATTATAGTTAAAATTTATTATTATAGTCGTCGTTCTTTTTATTAAAAAATAATAAGTATTCCAATAATAGCCGACCAAACGTCTATATAAAATATTTAATATTCTTTTAAATATATAATTCTATTATTAGATATTATAGCCTAAAAATAAAGTTATAGTGAATAAATATCCCTCTATATTAATAATCTTGGGTAAAATTACTATTTTAATAATTATTATTAAAGTATTATAGGTAAGTACTAATAATAATACCGAGCTCCCTATATTTAACGCTAAGGTCGCTTCATAAAATCACTTTTAGAATAGCTTCTACTTTTTACTTTATAAAATAACCACTTTATTTATTCTTACTATATTATTAAGAAACTCATATATTATAGGATTTTGTATTGCTTTCTACGTATTATCTCTTTTACTTATTTAATTACGCGCGCGCTTATATAATATTAATACATTTCTGGAATTGCGGGTCCCCGGTTGACTTAATACATATATCTTTTTTTTATTATATAATTACTTTATACTTACGTCCGGGTAATATTATTTAAGATAACCGGTTCGGCATACCTATTTATCTAACTACGGTGATTAATTATATCCCTAATTTAATTACGTATGCGTTACGTAGCCTAATAATGGGTTATATAATATACTTATAGGGCCGGTATATAATATAAAATTTATAATGCGTATATATATAAAGTGATAGATTAATATTATTTAATTAGCCGTATATAGCCGCCCCCTACCGAGGGGTTATAGGGTACGTATTTCTAAATTATATAATTATTAATTATATAAATATAGAAAAACGTTAGTTATGGGCGGATTTAAACTGCCTCCTTTAGAATCATATTGAAAATTAGCCTAGATACTCGGGCACTTCTAGGCTTATCTTACTGAGCTATGTCGTCATTGAGAAATTTATATCCTTTATTTAAATTCGTAATGAGGGATTTTAAATATTATTGAATATTATAGTATTAACCTCGACCTTATTCAAGACCTATATAGCTAAAATAACAGTACTACTTTATATGAATAAATTAAAATTGATTGAAATATATATTATTTAGTATTAATTAGAATAGATATTAGCCTTTAGAATACCTAATTAAATAACAATACTAATCATTTTTATAAGATCATTAAAAATATATTAAGATTTTATATATTATAGCCGAAAAGTTACGAATTATTAAGAAGCCTCTAAATAAAGCGCTCAATATCAATACCGTATTAAACGACTATATCAGGTAATTAAAAAATGATTTCTAAATTAATATTAACGTTAAGAATAATAATACTAATACCTATTATATTCTAAAATAACGCTTTATTTAATTTAAGATCTAAGGTAGTCATAAGGCTATCTTTATTTTAGTTTATTAACCTATTTAAAAATCGAGTAAGATACCTAATATTCTTTTTTTATATATAATAGTAATAATAAAGGCTTAAAGTTCTTTTATCAACTTTAATATATTGTAAAGCGCCTTGAAAATATGAAGTTTCATACCGACGGCTATTATTTAAAACATATTATTACTAAAATTGATAACATAAGTACTAAGTTTATTTATTGTATATTAATTTTTAATAAAGCTATTATAGTAGATTAATTACTATATAAGTTTAAGTTTATTTATATTAGCTTTATTATTAAAAATAATACTAGCCGAAAATAAGATACCCTTTTTATTATTTCAAACATATTTGTTAAAGTACTTGATATTTATTAAGTTTACCGGTATTAATTAGCTTCTTAAGTCTTAATAAAAGTACTATTTTTATAATAAGCTTTTTATTTACCTTTAGAACTAAGCTATTTTTAAATACCCAAAAAGAGCGCTATTTTTCAGAAATATATTAAGTATATTATTTAATTTATCAATATTATATAGGTCCTATTTATTTATGACAGGGCTTTAAAAATACTAAATTTAATTATATTACCCTTATTAAGGGTAAAAAACCTAGTAGTATTAAGTAAAATATTTATAAAAGGATTATTGATTATAAAACTATCTTTAAGGCGCTATATTAAAGGTCAAAGGACAGCAGTGCTTATCTTATTTATAAAGAGTCTAATTATATTTCCCGGGACTATTTTAAAAAGCTATCTATTATCGTAAATATTATAGATATTATAGGCCCTGATAAATAATATACTTTAAAGTTAGAAAATTAAGCCCTTAAATATAAGTAATCTTTTAATTAAAAAATAAATATAAAAAGGGCAGAAGATTAATAAATTATATAGTAAATTTATAGAATCTTATAAAAAGGTAGCCTCTAAAAGTCGAGCTTATAACAACAGTTGATAAATATAGAATTTACTTAAAACCCTTATTTAATATGAAAGATTTATAAATGACTATATAAATCTATTATTGTAAGACTTCTATATAGCCCTATTTAATAAACTATTATGCCCTACCTTTATTAATAAATTTAATTATAAGTAATTAAAAAGAGTTCTACTAAGAGGGCTATGTTAGTTAACTAAGGGGGCTATATCCTACTTTTAATAAACTGATTCGACTCATAAAAAGCTAAAAATTATTTTAACTTTTTATTATTAGTATAAAAGGTATAGCTAAGTAAGTACTATAGCTAGGAAATATATTAAATAGACTTAAGCTTAATACTTTTTATAAAACTATTATTAAAATTAACTTTTCTTTTTAGCTAGGCTTTATTAAAGATTTATTAAGCCTCAATTATAGCCTTATAGCTAGGCTATACTAAGCCTTGATTATATTCTTATAGCTAGGTTAGGCCTAGTTAAGTACCTATGTATTAAATACTTTTATAATTACCCCCCCTCTTTTTAATATTATATAACCCGTTATTAATTAATAGCTTTATTCTACTATAAGCCTAGTATTAACAGTCTAATAGTTACCAATAATTCTTTATAGTTCTTTTATTTTTAAGAATAGCCCTTTCTATTTATAATAAAAACAATAACTTTATATATTATTCTCGGTAATTTTAATAATATAGGTTTCATTATATTAACTTAATTTTTTTATATTCCTTTTTTATTATTAACTTATTATTATAACCGTTTTATTATTATTTATTATTAACGTTTAGTAACAAACCGCCGTTATATAAAGGTCGTTAACGAACGTTTTAATATTATATAACCCTTTAGTTATACTTAACATAAGTCTCGGTACTCTTAGCTTTTAGAGTAGATTAAAGCGTACTTACCGATTTATTATTTACGTTATTAATGATAGTTCCCTTAATCCGTTAAACGGCCCTACTATCAAGTTACTAAGCGTTTTTTTTATTAATATCCTTAATTTACTTATTTTTTATTTTAATATATTTACCGTCCTATTTCTTTACGACGGCTTTTTAGTTAATTAATAATTATTCATTTTAGCTTTTGATCCTTTATTTTCTAAAAAAGAAAATAAAAAAGAAAGGTTTTAAAAAAAAAGAAAAGAGGTACAAAAAAGAGAAAAAAGAAGTAAATTTAATGAGGATAATTTATTAAAATATCGACGTTATAATAAAAATAAGTTATGATTTAGAGCTAAAAGCGAAGATATATAAAAGACCTTTGTAGTTTCTAGCCTTATTATTAATATCTTAATAACCCCTTATTTTATTAATTATATTTTTTTATTTATTAACGTATATAATAAGCAAGTGAAATAGATAAATAAGTGAAATATAGAACCGTAACTACATTATATAAATTAGTAAATCTCAACGCCTACCTCATTAATTTAATAAAACTACTTAGGATCCTTATTTTCGGATATTTCTTTATTAAATTAATATATTTATATATTATATTTAATATTTTTATAGACGTTATAATACCGTTAACTTATTTTAGTCCTTAATTAGCGACTATTATTTCAATATATTTTCTTTTTTACCTAGGCCGTAACCTCTCTTTATATTTAAAAGTCCTCTTTTTTAATTATAATTAGGCTTTTTCTTTATTTAAGACGTATTCTTTTAGCCCTCCGGTATTAATTAAATAGGTTATTCTTTTTTTAAAGGATCTAGTTCTCGGATTTTAATAAAACGATCTAGTATATAAACCTATAAGCCCCTTTAAATAAATATTTTATAATTTTGATAATTAAAATTAGGGAGCTATTTTAATAATAGGCGATTTTATTTTTAATAAGTTATAATTATAAAGATACCTTGATTAGGTTATTTGGTATTTAAGAAGTTTATATTAAAGGTATTATTAAAAGGGATCTAAAGGCGTCGGAGTATATAACTTTATATTAAGCTTTAAAAATATACTTTTATATTTAAAAGTATAAGCCCTACTCTTTAAATCCTCTTTAAATATTTTTCTTTATTATTACTTATATAAAAGCCCTATAAAATATTAAAAAAAAGTCATTTTCAATAATATATATATTATTTTAATATATTTTATCCTCGATTTCTTAACTATATCTTTTTTAAAGATTTAAAATATCTAATATTTAAGGGCTAAAATAAATAAAATAAATAAGCCGGTATATATAAAGTAATAATATTATTCTCTTTATAAAAAAGCTTAAAATCCGTAAAATAATAATTTTTATATTTATCGACGATAAGGAAGTAATATTAACCCTTTTTATACGGTCTTATATACCGTTTAAAATACCGAGCCTAATCTAGGCCTTTTTTATTTATTATTTATCTATTTTTAAACGTTATAATAACTTAATTATATAAGAGACTAGATTCTATATACTAAATAGAAAGATAATATTAACCCGTAACGATAATATACGGCGGGACGCTATAACCCGACGAGCTAATAGCTTAAATAACTATAACCCATTGACGATTACTAAATTATATTAATTTCGTATTTAAATACCTTTCGGTATTAATTACGACTATACCGGTTAAAATCTAGCCTATTATAAAGCTAGTCTCGTTAAAGTTATAATATTTAAATCTATAATACCGTACTTTACGATTATATTTACTATAAGCGAAAATATATTTATATGGACTAGATCTTTATATTAGGCCCTTTTATAATCGTATTTACGAAAACGATATATTGTAATTATGGTTATTTTTAATAAAGTTTAAAGTTATTGTTTTTTAATAGGGAGGTATTTAGTCGGTAAATAATCGATTTATTGTTTTTTAATATTATGGAGCCGGGGAGGAAATAATCGGGAATTTAAGTTAAGGATATATTTAATTAGCTTTTTCTTTTAAGAAACTATCAAATTATATAAGTTCGGTATAGTATTACGTCATAATAATATTCTTTTTAATTACCGGGTTAATATAATAATTATTAAATAAATCTTAATTATAGCCCGAGCGTTTATTTAGGGTAACTTTAAATAGCCTAGAGGGTAAGCTAAGTATAGATTTTTATTTTAATAATTATAATAAGTTATAAAAGAAAAGCGCCCGATTATATTAAAGTAATATGGTCGCGGTTCTGTGTTTTACTTGCTTATTATATACGTTATATAATATTCATCTATTAACCCGAGCTTATTAAAGATATTCTTGATAGAATTTATATTTAGGTTACCTATAATTTACTTATTAAATAGTTACTTTTATTCTTTATAATGATATACCTATTTTTCTTATTATTATATTTAATTATATTTTTGAATACTCTTATAACCATTTTATATATATCTTTTTTATATAGTATCACGTTTATAACAAGGTCAATAGCCGTAATTAAGTCTCCCGTCATTAAGCTCTTATTAACTAATATCTATTTAATTACTTTTATTCCTTAAAGTTTAAAATATATAACCTAGCCTATTAAAAAATCTTAACTATATCAAAGTTTATAAGCTATTAAAGTAAGGTATTAATATAGATAGAATTATGATTATTATTTCTATTTAACTTTATAATAGTTAGTCTTTTATTAATTAATTGTTTTATTTCTTATAAGATCTTTTAATTATATTCCGAACTTTCAATTTTAAATTATACGTTTTATAATATTTTCTTATTTTATATATTATATTTAATTAATTAACGTATAATAAGTAAGTGGCCAGACTAGCGAATAGCCACTAACGCTATAATATACCTATATCATTATAATACGCATTTCTCTATTAAAACGATAACAATATATATTAAAAATACTTAATTGAACTTAACGGTTTAGGCTATCTAAAAAGACCGAAACCTTAATATTTAGGCCGCAGTAAAATCTAAAATATTAATCATATTACTTAAGTTATAGATTAAAAAGAACGTTATTACGATATAATAATATACCTAACTTATAAAATTCAATATTACTAAAAAAAAAGAAGCTTATTAAAATGTTCTTAACCTAAATACTAGATCTTTTCCTTCTATCTTTATAATATTGAAAAAGAATAAATTAACTACTTATTAATTATAATACGCCCTATATTAAAAAGTATAGACTTCGATCTTTATAAAATAATAGTTATTATAATTATAATACTTCGTTTTTGAAATCTAATTATGAAAGGCCTAATATAAAGATTAATTATAATAAATATATAATTCTCGCGTATAGCAAATATAATTATAAATATAGTATTATAAACTTAAATATCTATAACTTTAATAAAACTAGTTTTATAATAAGCTAGATCTTAATTAATATAATTATAATTAATATTAAAAAGCGTTTAATTAAGAAATAATATAGTTTAATAATTATAAAAGTTATAGTTATTTAAGCTATTAACTTATTAATTATAATATTCCGCGTATATTATTATTAGGCTAATATCACTCTCTACCTAATATATAGAGTCTAATCTTTTATATAATAAGTTATTATAATATTTAAAATAAATAAATAATAAATAAGAAAACCTTAAATTAAGCTCAGTATTTTAAATAATATATAAGACGTATAAAAAAGATTAATATTACTTTTATTATTAACGATATAAAAGTCGTTACTTTATAGATTTTAAGCTTTTTATAAAAAGAATAATATTATTATTCTATATATACCGGCTTATTTATTTTATTTATTCTAGCCCTTAAATATTAAATATTTTAGGCTTTTTCAACAATATATAGTTAGGAAATTAAGGATAGAATATATTAAAATAATATATATTACTTAGAAAGACTTCTTCTTAGTATTTCATAAGCTCCTATATAAATAATTATAAAAAAAAATTTAAATGGGATTTAAAAGGATAGGGCTTATACCGTTAAATATAAAAAGTATATTCTTAAAACTAATATAAAGTTACGTACTATAATACCTTAGAATCCCTTTTAATAACACCCTTAATATAAACTTCTTAAATACTAAATAACCTAATTAAAATATATTTATAATTATAATTTATTGAAAATAAAATCATGTATTATTAAAATAGCTCTTTAGCTTTAATTATTAAAACTATAAAATATCTATTTAAAAAGCTTATAAGTTTATATATTAGATTATTTTATTAAGATTTAAAAACTAGATCTTTTTAAAAAGAAATAGCCTATTTAATCGATATTAAAGAGCTAAAAAAAAACTATCTTTAATAAAAAAGAAATCTTATTATAATTAAGAGAGAAGACCTTTAATTATAAGAAAAAAAACTATTAGTTTAAGTTAAAAAAAGGGAAACGTACTTTAAATTTAAATAATTTTACTATTCAAGATTTAAAA
>NW_026851418.1:0-7737 GCF_030913485.1 Colletotrichum godetiae
TTAGCCTTGAATATAACGTTAAAATTAATATAATAAATATAAAATTATTATTAAACGTCTAGAAACTACTTATTAATATATTGTTTTTTTTTTTTTTTTTTTATATTTTTTTATCATACGATATGTTAATACTTAATTATTTTATAGACTATGTTTAATTTTTATTTATCTAGTTTATAATAATAATAATAAGGTAGCGAATTAAATATCGGTTTATAAGTTAGTAGATATTTATTAAAAGAAACTAAAAACCCTTTAATTTTTATTATCAATAAAGCTAAATATAGTATTATAAATAAATTTAAAGTATATTTATCTAGTAATTTAAAAAAGAGGGAGTTTAAAATAATTAATATTATAAATATTATTAAAACTAATTAACGTATATAATAAGCGAGTAAAATAGATAAGCGAGTGAAATATAGAACCGCAACCACATCATATAAATTAGTAAATCTTAACGCCTATTTTATTAATTTGTTAAACCTATTTAGAGTCCTTTTCTTTAGATATTTCCTTATTAAATTAATATATTTATATATTATAATTAATATTCTTATAGATATTATATTGTTATTAGCCCGTTTTAGTCCTTAGTTAATAATTATTATTTTAGTATATTTCTTTTTTTATTTAAACTATAGCCTCTTGTTACGGCTAGCTAGTCGTAGTAAGTATATTTATAGAAGTTAAGGCTACGATACTAAGTAAATAACATATTATAATTATAAATAGCTTTTTTAAAGCTATATCTATAAATCATAAAGTAAATAAGGCTTCGGTAATTAATTATAGTCTTTATTTAAAAGGTTTTTAATAAAGATAATTAAAAATAATTATAAAATCTAATATTAAGTTAATTATTAAAGAAGCTATAAAAAGTCTATTTTTAAGCCCGGCTTAAATCTATCCTATATATAAGTCTCGTTCTTAAATATATCCTTTATAATATTTTACTGTATTTATTAATAATTAAGGGTAAATATAAATAATCGCTTATTTAAGGTAATTATAACGATCACCTTATTATTTAATTATTCTTCTTATTTATACATAACTTATTTTATAGTTCTTTTATTTTATAAAGTAATTTTTATATTCCTTAATCCTATATATATATAGTATATTATAGCCGTTATAAGCTTATAGGGTAGGCCCTAGTCTTAATTATATATATTAGGTCGTAATATTAGGTCTCCCTTTTAAAAGTCTAGTCTTATAGACCTATAAATAAATCGATAAAATCCTTTATTTAATTACTTTGGGCTTTTTAAAAAATGTTTTTACTAACAAAATTAAAAAAGTTATATACGCCGCTAGCTTCTTTAAAGGACGAGCCCTTAAATAGTTCAAACTAATTTAAAAGGAATACTTTAATAAAAAAACTCTCGACGAGTACTTTATTAAAGTATATAACATCTATTACAGCTTTAATAAGTTCGAAAAAGCCCTTAAGTTCTTATTCTAGGACCTTAATAAAAAATAATAAACTAAGCGCGACCTAGTATAGCTCCGATAAATTAAATTAATAAAGGAATACTCTATTAAGTTTAGACGTCTTAGTACCTAGCTAGACCTTACCGACGATACGAAAATATTTATATTTTATTAAAGATTAAAGGACGAGGTTAAGGATAAATTAGTCCTATTCGATAGACTAAATAACTTCCTCTAATATAATAAACTCGCTATTAAGCTCGATAATTAACTCTATAAGTAAAAAAAAAAAAAAAAAGATCGTAAGTAGGAATCTAATATAAGACGTAAGTATTAATAATAACCTTAACGTAACTTTTAAATTAATTAACGACCCTATAATAACTAAAATAATAACCGCTAAAGTACCGCTTATAAATAATATGAAGGTCCTATAATATTACGGCTAGCTAGTTATAATAAGTATATTAATAGAAGTTAAGGCTACAAAGGCTAAGTAAACAATATCGTAATCGTAAATAGCTTCCCTAAAGCTATATCTATAAGTCGTAAAGTAAGTAAGGCTTCGGTAATTAATTATAGTCTTATTAAAAGGTATTCTTAATAAAGATAACTAAAAGCGATCGTAAGATCTAATATTAAGTTAATTATTAAAGAAGCTATACGAAGTCTATTCTTAAGCCCGGCTTAAATCTATATTATATATAAGTCTCGTTCTTAAATATATCCTTTATCTGTATATTTACTTAACGGGCTCCGTATTTTAAATATACGGGCTCCGTATTATAAAAGGACGGGATCCGTATTTTTAATATACGGATCTCCTTATCTCTTATTATTATATAACTTAATCTATAGTTCTTCCGTTCCGTTAAAGTAACGTATATATTCTATTTACCTATATATATATAGTCGTACCGTAGCCGCTACAAGCCTATAGGGCAGGCCCTAGTCTTAATTATATATATTAGGTCGTAATATTAAATCTCCCTTCTAAAGGTCTAGTCCTATAGACCTATAAATAGGTATTTATAGCCTAGGTTAAGGTCTATTAAGTTTACTTATTATAATATACTAATACGATATTAGGTCGTATTAAGAAACGTTCTTTAAAAAATACTATTTTAAAACTTTATTTAGTTTATAACGACGTATTTAATCGTTTTAGTTCTAATAACGTTATACCTTATACTCGATATTTTTATATTAAGCGCCCGTGCCGAATGGCTAATAATATAAAGATATATTAAGATTATAAAAACTTAAAGCGTCCTTATAACGGTTTTATTATTATATCGAGTCGTAAATATATTATTTTTACCTATCATAATCTTTTTTTTATTAATATTTTTTTTAATATAACGGCTAAATAATTAACGTTAAGAATAAAAAAAGAAGGAGGAGGAAATTAATAATACTTTACTCGATCTTTATAAAAAGCTAGCTCGGATATAATCTAAACTCTTTAAAGTAGCAGGTCGCTTTACTCATATCTAGGCGATTTATAAGAAAGTAAAAGAGAAATATATAAAGACTTTTTTTTATAATATATAAAAGTTAAAAAAGGAAAATAACGTTCTTCTTACGTTAAATATTTACGAGCGGTAGGTCGTAAATAACCTTTAGGTTACTAGCATTCTTAACGATACTAATTAGTCTTTTTTTAAGATTAGCGACGAGTTTACGTCTTTAGGACCGTTAATACTATCTTTTAATAATCCTTAAAAAGTTATTAAGAATTCTAGAGGTTTATAATAAGTTCCTATATATTTTCCTTATATCTATAGTATTTCTATTTAATTAAGAACTCTAGTATTCCGTTTTTAATTTTATTATCGATAATTTATTTGACTTTATATTTTAGTTTATTAGGTTTTACGATAATATGATCTTTTATATATAAGCCTTTAGGTACTAATTTAAGGAGTAAAATATAAAAGATTAGATAGCACTTTATTATGTTTAGGAGTCTTAATTTATAATTAACTAATAAGATTTTTTAGATAATTTCGAAAGGTCTAAGTTTTTTATAGTCTAATTTATCGTTTAGTCGTTTCGTTTTAATATTATAGTAAAGGAAATAAGCGCTATCCCCCTTTTTTAAAGTTAGTCCTCTAATCTTTAATTTATCTACATTCTTTTTTATACGTTAGCGTACAAACTCGAGGTTTAGAAATATCTTTTTCTAGAGTTCTTTAAGTTTTGTTATATTTATTACTGCTTTTATAGTTTATAGTCCTTATCGTACTTCTCTATATATTATTAGTTAGAATTTATAATTTAAATAGAATAGGGATTCTTATATACTTTTACTAACTATACTATTATATATGAATTAGGCTATTGGCAGTAATACTACCTAATTGTTTTAATCGTAGTTTATATAATAACGGAGGTATGTCTCGAGAATCTAGTTGATTCTTTTTATTTAATTATCGGTTTATAAATAGAAAGTGGTTAATAGTTTGTAATTTATATTAAGTTACAAAATTAGGGATCTCTAAAACTTTAAAGTAAATAAAGAGCCTCTATTAAAAATTACTTCTTTTAGCGTACCGTAGTTAATAATAACGTTTTTAAAAAACGTATATATTAATTCCTTAGTACTACTAGCTTCTTTATAGGGTATAAAATAGGCGAACTTAATAAGTCGGTCGATTATAATTAAGATACTATCGTATTATATATTCGTAAGTGGTTCTTTAGACTTTAATAATTTAATAATAAAGTCTTATAAGATTGATTATTATATTTCCGTTAGTGGTTATAATGGTTATAGCTTACTATATAGTTTATATAGGTTATTCTTACTTTTTTTATAAATCGTACAGTCCTTAATTATTTCCGTAATCTTAGTACTTATAATAGATTTATTATAATATTAGTAAATCCGTTTTTATGTTTTAGTAACTCTTTGGTAGCTATATACGGGTATATTATAAATTTCTATAATAAGCTTAAAGGTTATTTTTTTAATCGGGCTAGTATTAATTTTTCTAGCTATTATGAGAAACTTCATAGTTAATATAAGGCTATTATCCTTATTTAGTTTAAGGATAATTTAAGTTTCTTTAGGGACCGTAACCTCGTAGTTAGGTCTTTTATTAAGAGCGTCTATTTTACTATTTTTTAAACCTTTCTAATAGATAATTTAGAAGTTATATTTAGATAGGAACTTACTCTATCTAACCTATCGTTTATTTAGGTTTTTATTTATTATAAAGTTTATAAAGTTCTTGTAGTTTATATAGATTATAATTTTATACTTAGTTCTAGATAATTATAGTCTTTATTCTCAAAACGCCTCGATACTAGCTATTAGTTCTTTATCGTAGATCTACTAATTTAATTCTACTCTATAGAATATTTTAAAGTAGAAGTAATATAGATAAAGTTTTCTTTATTCATCTCGTTATTTTAGGACTGCTTTTATAACGAAGTCTAAAACGTCGGTCTTAACTTTAAAGGCTTTTTAGGGGTCTAGGATTATAGTTACTAGTTTAGAGACGACTATATTCTTGACTTTAATAAAGGCCTCTTTATACTAAAAATCCTAAATAAATAGGTTATCTTTTCGTATTAGGTTATTAAGAGGTTTAATAATATCGGTATAGTCCTTAAAGAATTATCGGTAGAAGTTAATAAATCTTAAAAATCCTTATACGTTTTTAACGTTTTGTAATATAGGCTAGTCCCTAACTACTTCTATTTTCGAGGTTTATATATAGATTTATTTTAGCGTAATAATATATTTAAGGAAGTTTACTTTTTATATATAGAACTCGTATTTAAAGGGTTTAGTATATAGTTTAGTATTTTAGAGTTTTTGAAATACTATATGGATATATTTTTTATAAGTTTCGAGGTCGGGAGAGAAGATAAGGACGTCATTGATATAAATAATAACGAAGATATCGACGTATTCTTTAAATATATAGTTAATTATTGTTTAAAATATTGCTAGTACGTTAGTAAGTCCGAAGGGTATAACGAGGTATTTAAAGAGTCTTTTATATATTCGAAACGCAGTCTTTTATTTATCTCTTTCCTTAATTTAAATTTAATTAAATATTTCTTTAAGATTTATCGCAGTAAATTAATTAGCTCTATAAAATAGATTTTTAAATTTTATAATAAGGGATAAAGGATAGTAATTCTTTTTAGTAATTTCGTTAAGTTTCTTATAATCGATTATAGGTCTTAATTTCTTTCCTCTCTTCTTTAATATAAAGAATAAGGAAAATCCTATAGGAGAATTCGACGGTCGAATATATCTCTTACTAAGTTTTTTATCGATATATTTATTAAAGTATTCTTATTCCTTTTAATTTATAAAGTATAATAGGTAAAATCTAGGTTATATTCCTTCTTTAAGTTTAATCTTTATATCTTAACTACTATATTCTAATAATCCTATTTTTTTAAGTTTTATAAATAGTTTTATATATTTTCGGTACTTTTTAAGTATAATCTAGAGTCGTTATGATCCTTAATCGTTAGTTCCGGTTATAAACTTTTTAAAGCTTTCTACCGTCTTAATAAAAGCTATATATCGTATTTATTTATTTTTTTTAAGAGTTATTAAAAATCCGTTTAAACCTTTTTTCTTTTAAGGTCGTTTAATAATTAGATTCTCTTATTAGACTTAGCTAGTTATTTAATCTATCTATAAGTTATATTTTTATAATTACGAGAGTCCTAGGATAATATCGATATCTTTAATCTCTATAATATCGTATTTTAGTTATTTTTGCCGATCGTTAATATATATCGAAAGGTATATAGTCTCTCGATTAATATATTTAAAATCGTATTTAACTCGTTCTCTTTTTATTATTTATAGTCGGTAAGGGTTATTCTTTTATATCTATAATAGGTCGAGCTTATTTATTACCATTAGTAAGATATAGTTTTCTTATACATTATTATTAATAATAGCGTTTAGTTTTTTTTTATAAATTTCGAGTCTTATTTATAAGTATATATCGTTATACTATCTAGTTGCGTATAGGAATTTATTTTTTAATCTCGCCTTTTATTATTTTTTTGTAATTAGCTTTTTTAGTTTTTTAATATTTATTTCTTTTATTAAGTTTTTTATCGGTTTTAAAAATTTTTTTAGGCCTTAGCCTTTTTAATATAATAGATTTAGTATTAGTTATATCTATAGTCTTCTTAGTTTATATATTAACTATTTAGACACCTTATAGGAAAGTTTAGGTCTAGACTAAATATTATTTTATCATTATCGTTATAGCACTATAGCGTCCAACTAGGTAATTAGTTATCTATATAGATATCCTTAATATATTTACTATTACGCCTTTATAAGTAGAAGTAGCTATTTTATTTAGGTATAAGATATTAAAAGCACTTATCGTCTAGGTATTCTACCTAAAACAATTCTTTATAAAAGGGGTCTTTAGGGTCGAGTAAAGAATAGTCTTTCTCTATATAAAGGGTTATTACGTCTTTTTTACATTCTTTAGTTCCGTAGAACTAAATAACTTAATCATCCTTAAATAGATAGATATATTTATACCTTAGTTCGTCATCGTCCTTTTTAGAGCTAGTATCGTTAACGTTAAGCGGTGCCTTATAATTAATCTCTATTTAAATACGTCATCGAGCGACGTTATAAGGTTCGTCCAAATTATTAGGTAATTCTTTATTAAGGTAGTAGGAGCTATTTTCTATACTAATTTTTTTTTTTTTAATTTAGAAGTTGATTCTTCTTTCGTCTATAATACTAAAATTAAAAGTTAGTCTTTTATATATTTCGATTTTATTTTTATAGGATAGGTCTTCGAGTTACTTTTTAACTTTATAAATAAATTTTTTATTACTATCTTTTTATCATATTATATAGATAGTTTTGATTAGGAGTTCTTTTTTCTTTATTACCGTTAGGGTCTTAATTAGTAGTGGTATAGTATTATATCCTAATCGTCCTTTGTTTTTTAGTTTTTTAGGGTATTATCCTGTTTATTCTTTATTATTTTTATATATAAGGTAGCTATTATTATAATAGCCTATTTATAATAGTTATATATAAGGAACTTTCTTAATAGCAAGGTTGGCCTTTTTTTCCGGGACGGGTTAGTTTTAGATACTTTAGGTTATCGGTAATCCCTAGCTATATATCCTAGACTTATATATATATATAGTATTTTAAACTCTTTTTTAATCGGTCTTTTTCTTTTTTTAATAACGCTAAGGTCTATAGGTAGCTAACTATCACATATCTATAAAATATCGGTTTTTATTATTAATTAATAGTTTCATTAACAAGTTTCTCTT
>NW_026851419.1:0-7530 GCF_030913485.1 Colletotrichum godetiae
GTCCCTTGGAATCGGGAGGTTCTTTGTAGTCCGCACTCACATCTACGTAGGTGTGGAATGCTGCTAACCGCAGACGATCTTCTGGAAGAAGTCCGTCACGCGGAGAAAGGCCTCGAAGCCTCGTGGGTCGGTGATTAATCTCTTGAAGTAGGCCTCGAGAGATCCATAGGGCCTATGGGCTCGGGCATACTGCGAGAGTGGAGGGTCGGCCACCGTTGCCTCCTCGCCAGCGTTAGTCGACAGTAGACCAGGTGGTCCACGTCTTTCGCCTCTCCACAAGAGCACATCATTAGAGCGTCGTCGTGGTTGAAACGTCGGTGATATTGCTCGAAGTCCCGTGACCCGATCGTGCCGCCAGCAGGTGATGTAACGTAGCCCGCGCAAGGCCAGTTCAGGAGGGCTGGACAGAGCTGCCTCAAGCCCCAAGTCCGCGTACCGCGGCCTTCGCTCTTTATACCACCATCTCCTGTGCTGGCTTTGTAATTTTTCCCTTGCAAGCCGCTTGATGCCCGCTAGTGTTGCCATTTGACCCATCCGCGCCGGCAGTGTCGTTCCTTCTTTGGCCAGCCGGTCCGCGGCCTCGTTTCCTTCGATGCCCTGGTGTCCGGGGACCAGTGCGTCCGTATATCAAATATCCTGGCGCTTCTTGGATTTCGAGGAACGCGTCTTGTGACGAGTCCGGCGCCTTGCGCGGATGCCTTGTATAACGCTGGTGTTGTCGATACATATGTGGATTGGATGACCGCGATTGGTGAGCAGAGCCCTTCTGAGGCCGGCTCGCGCCCTTCGACCTCGGCGTCGAACACTTCTGCAGTCCGAGTCGGCCGCACCCTTGTGCTATGCGTTTGGAGTCTCGGTAGATGACGAAGCCGTACCCCACGGCTCCGTTCGTCGCCCTGGAGCCGTCCGAGAAGACGATCATATGGCTTTCCGGTACTGTCTTTAGCCAGCGCTCGAAATCTTTCGCAGCCTCTTCTTTGCATTGAACTACTATCTGATCCTGTGAGCTTGGCAGGTACTGTGATTGAGGAACGCTGGTCTTCCGCATCTTGGCAGAAGTTCAGCCGTCCGTTGTAGTCTCGTCTGTTGCTGTCCCTGCTGGGAGAGCCGCGCGACTAGCGGGTGTCGGCGATCAATCCTCTGTAGTCGGACTGCGGCCCGTAAGCGGACGCCCTCTAAGGCGACTTTGGCTGACGGTAAGCCGGCGTCTCGGAGGAGGCTACTGGTTGGCGTTGTCCTCCAGACAGGCAGAACGGCCCTTGCTGCCGCTGTAATGACGCTGTCGATCTTCTGCACGAGCCCCTTTTGGCCTGTGTTGACGGGTCTTCCTTGGAGAGGCGGATTCGTGTCTGTCTCCGCTTGGCGTCTCGAAGCCGGCTTCGTGATACCTGCGTACCATGTTTCGGCGCCGAAGAGCGCGATCGGCAGTACGCAGGAGACGACGGCTTTTCGCACGGCGGCCGCTGGGAGTCCCCTCTTTGTGTTCGTAAGCTGTCTCAGATGTTGAGCTGCCCTCTTTGCTGCAGCTACTTTTGCGTCGACATGGTGCCGGAAGGACAGTCTCTTGTCGAACCAGACACCCAGCCAGCGTACAGGTTTCGTCGAGGCCTTGACCACCAAATCCCCCGCCCGGACCTCTGGCAGCTCCGCTGGCTGGCCGTGCTTCCTAGTAAAGTGGATGACCTCGCACTTGCTCGGGTCAAAGGAGACCTTGTTCTCCAAGCCCCATCTGAGAATGCCGGCTGCGCTTCGGTTGAGTATTGCGACGTTGCTCTCCAGGGAGGGGCTGATGGCCAGAGTGGCGATGTCGTCCGCGTACCCGAATCGCGCGTTCGGGTCGTCTTCAAGTATCTCTGCGATGTAGAGCAGAAAGGCAATGGGAGATAGTGGTGACCCCTGAGGCAGCCCGCATGACAGCGGGAAGTACTCCGTTGTGCTTTCTTCCAGTCGGACTCTAGCGGTGCGGTTGCAGCAGAAGCTAAAGATCAGTCTGGTCAGGCCATGTGGCCATCCCTGCTGACGCAGTCTAATGACGAGCCGGTTCCGAAGGACGGAGTCGAACGCCCCTTTTACGTCCATAGTCAGAAGTGTCGCCGTGAGTCCTTTTAGGAGGGCCATCTCGATGTCGTGGGTGAGGCAGGTCGTCAGATCGACGGCTGACCTGCCTTGTAGAGCCCCGATCTGTTGCGGACTGATGATGCGCTCGACAATCGCCAGGGACGCCATCCTTCTGGCTATCAGTCGCTCTAGTCCCTTGCCCAGGCACGAGAGGAGCGCGATCGGCCGCCAGGACCCGGGCTTGGAGGCATCCCTGCCGGCCTTCTGGATCATGACCACCTCAGCTCTGCGGAAGGGCAGAGGAAAGTGGCCGGCCCGCATACAGGACTGGAATAGCTGCCTGACCGGTTCCGAGATGACATCCCAGCATGCCTGGAGGAGGCGTGTTGTGATGCCGTCCACACCAGGGGTCGTTGTCTTTGTTAAGGTGGCCGTCTTCACTTCTTCTCCGCTAACATTGTCCTGCCAAGTAATCGCTCGCCTCGGGACGACGGGTACGTCAAACGGGTCACCCGGTGCGTCATCTTCCGCACTAAACCTGTCGAGAAGGGCTCCCCGAAGCGCTTGAGCCTTTTCGTTAGTATCCTCGATCGTCTGGTTGTCCACAACCAATGGGGGTGCTCTGGTCAGTAGGCTCGCCTTCCGCCAACCCATGATCTGGTACAGGTCCCGGTCTGAAGCGACTCCATCGATCTTTCCGGCCCAGTATGCTCGCTTAGCCTTCCTCACCGTGCTCAGGAACGCCTTTCGTTTCTCCATTAGATAAAGGTGCGCATCTTGCTCCGTCTCCCAGGCTTGTTGGTTGCGGGCAGCACGGTATGCTCTGTGGGCCTCTGCGCATTCCTCCGTCCACCAAGCCGCGCCTTTACCATGTTTTCCTCTCTTCTTGCCGACCGCCTCAATGGCTCGGGAGAAGAGCTCGACGATGTGACTTGCCTGCCCGTCCAGGTCTTCCGGAGTAGGTTGATCCCCCAGATTGGGCATCGCAGCTAGCCCCCCTTCGATCAGGTCTCTCAGCCGAGGCAGCGCCGAGTCGGGCACTGACAGTGGCCGTGGCTGCGGGTGGCCCTCTCCCTGTGACACTGGGCGTTTGAGTAGTGGTATGACGGCCACGATGGCCTCGTGGTCAGCTCCCGGGTGTAGCTGTGGGCTGACCTGCGCGTGCGCAAAAGGGATATTAGAGAAAGCCAGGTCCAGGACATGTCCGCAATCCTGGGTTGCCACCCCAACTTCGCTGATAAGAGAGAGATTGTGGCCGTCTGCCCAGCCTGCGATGTCATCTCCCCGGTTCCCGTTCCTCGTCCCGGGCTCCCAAGAGTAGTGATGCGCGTTGAAGTCACCCGCGATCAAAGCTCGCTCCGGGGGTTTGAGTTCTAGCAGTATCCCTGTTGTGCGGCTGTGGGGGTCGCGGGGTTGTCTGTACACGTTGACGATAGTCGTCGTTTTGTCGACCCCCCACAGCCGCACAACAGGGATACTGCTAGAACTCAAACCCCCGGAGCGAGCTTTGATCGCGGGTGACTTCAACGCGCATCACTACTCTTGGGAGCCCGGGACGAGGAACGGGAACCGGGGAGATGACATCGCAGGCTGGGCAGACGGCCACAATCTCTCTCTTATCAGCGAAGTTGGGGTGGCAACCCAGGATTGCGGACATGTCCTGGACCTGGCTTTCTCTAATATCCCTTTTGCGCACGCGCAGGTCAGCCCACAGCTACACCCGGGAGCTGACCACGAGGCCATCGTGGCCGTCATACCACTACTCAAACGCCCAGTGTCACAGGGAGAGGGCCACCCGCAGCCACGGCCACTGTCAGTGCCCGACTCGGCGCTGCCTCGGCTGAGAGACCTGATCGAAGGGGGGCTAGCTGCGATGCCCAATCTGGGGGATCAACCTACTCCGGAAGACCTGGACGGGCAGGCAAGTCACATCGTCGAGCTCTTCTCCCGAGCCATTGAGGCGGTCGGCAAGAAGAGAGGAAAACATGGTAAAGGCGCGGCTTGGTGGACGGAGGAATGCGCAGAGGCCCACAGAGCATACCGTGCTGCCCGCAACCAACAAGCCTGGGAGACGGAGCAAGATGCGCACCTTTATCTAATGGAGAAACGAAAGGCGTTCCTGAGCACGGTGAGGAAGGCTAAGCGAGCATACTGGGCCGGAAAGATCGATGGAGTCGCTTCAGACCGGGACCTGTACCAGATCATGGGTTGGCGGAAGGCGAGCCTACTGACCAGAGCACCCCCATTGGTTGTGGACAACCAGACGATCGAGGATACTAACGAAAAGGCTCAAGCGCTTCGGGGAGCCCTTCTCGACAGGTTTAGTGCGGAAGATGACGCACCGGGTGACCCGTTTGACGTACCCGTCGTCCCGAGGCGAGCGATTACTTGGCAGGACAATGTTAGCGGAGAAGAAGTGAAGACGGCCACCTTAACAAAGACAACGACCCCTGGTGTGGACGGCATCACAACACGCCTCCTCCAGGCATGCTGGGATGTCATCTCGGAACCGGTCAGGCAGCTATTCCAGTCCTGTATGCGGGCCGGCCACTTTCCTCTGCCCTTCCGCAGAGCTGAGGTGGTCATGATCCAGAAGGCCGGCAGGGATGCCTCCAAGCCCGGGTCCTGGCGGCCGATCGCGCTCCTCTCGTGCCTGGGCAAGGGACTAGAGCGACTGATAGCCAGAAGGATGGCGTCCCTGGCGATTGTCGAGCGCATCATCAGTCCGCAACAGATCGGGGCTCTACAAGGCAGGTCAGCCGTCGATCTGACGACCTGCCTCACCCACGACATCGAGATGGCCCTCCTAAAAGGACTCACGGCGACACTTCTGACTATGGACGTAAAAGGGGCGTTCGACTCCGTCCTTCGGAACCGGCTCGTCATTAGACTGCGTCAGCAGGGATGGCCACATGGCCTGACCAGACTGATCTTTAGCTTCTGCTGCAACCGCACCGCTAGAGTCCGACTGGAAGAAAGCACAACGGAGTACTTCCCGCTGTCATGCGGGCTGCCTCAGGGGTCACCACTATCTCCCATTGCCTTTCTGCTCTACATCGCAGAGATACTTGAAGACGACCCGAACGCGCGATTCGGGTACGCGGACGACATCGCCACTCTGGCCATCAGCCCCTCCCTGGAGAGCAACGTCGCAATACTCAACCGAAGCGCAGCCGGCATTCTCAGATGGGGCTTGGAGAACAAGGTCTCCTTTGACCCGAGCAAGTGCGAGGTCATCCACTTTACTAGGAAGCACGGCCAGCCAGCGGAGCTGCCAGAGGTCCGGGCGGGGGATTTGGTGGTCAAGGCCTCGACGAAACCTGTACGCTGGCTGGGTGTCTGGTTCGACAAGAGACTGTCCTTCCGGCACCATGTCGACGCAAAAGTAGCTGCAGCAAAGAGGGCAGCTCAACATCTGAGACAGCTTACGAACACAAAGAGGGGACTCCCAGCGGCCGCCGTGCGAAAAGCCGTCGTCTCCTGCGTACTGCCGATCGCGCTCTTCGGCGCCGAAACATGGTACGCAGGTATCACGAAGCCGGCTTCGAGACGCCAAGCGGAGACAGACACGAATCCGCCTCTCCAAGGAAGACCCGTCAACACAGGCCAAAAGGGGCTCGTGCAGAAGATCGACAGCGTCATTACAGCGGCAGCAAGGGCCGTTCTGCCTGTCTGGAGGACAACGCCAACCAGTAGCCTCCTCCGAGACGCCGGCTTACCGTCAGCCAAAGTCGCCTTAGAGGGCGTCCGCTTACGGGCCGCAGTCCGACTACAGAGGATTGATCGCCGACACCCGCTAGTCGCGCGGCTCTCCCAGCAGGGACAGCAACAGACGAGACTACAACGGACGGCTGAACTTCTGCCAAGATGCGGAAGACCAGCGTTCCTTCAATCACAGTACCTGCCAAGCTCACAGGATCAGATAGTAGTTCAATGCAAAGAAGAGGCTGCGAAAGCTTTCGAGCGCTGGCTAAAGACAGTACCGGAAAGCCATATGATCGTCTTCTCGGACGGCTCCAGGGCGACGAACGGAGCCGTGGGGTACGGCTTCGTCATCTACCGAGACTCCAAACGCATAGCACAAGGGTGCGGCCGACTCGGACTAGCAGAAGTGTTCGACGCCGAGGTCGAAGGGGCGCGAACCGGCCTCAGAAGGGCTCTGCTCACCAATCGCGGTCATCCAATCCACATATGTATCGACAACACCAGCGTTATACAAGGCATCCGCGGCAAGGCGCCGGACTCGTCACAAGACGCGTTCCTCGAAATCCAAGAAGCGGCCAGGATATTTGATATACGGACGCACTGGTCCCCGGGACACCAGGGCATCGAAGGAAACGAGGCCGCGGACCGGCTGGCCAAAGAAGGAACGACACTGCCGGCGCGGATGGGTCAAATGGCAACACTAGCGGGCATCAAGCGGCTTGCAAGGGAAAAATTACAAAGCCAGCACAGGAGATGGTGGTATAAAGAGCGAAGGCCGCGGTACGCGGACTTGGGGCTTGAGGCAGCTCTGTCCAGCCCTCCTGAACTGGCCTTGCCGCGGGCTACGTTACATCACCTGCTGGCGGCACGATCGGGTCACGGGGACTTCGAGCAATATCACCGACGTTTCAACCACGACGACGCTCTAATGATGTGCTCTTGTGGAGAGGCGAAAGACGTGGACCACCTGGTCTACTGTCGACTAACGCTGGCGAGGAGGCAACGGTGGCCGACCCTCCACTCTCGCAGTATGCCCGAGCCCATAGGCCCTATGGGATCTCTCGAGGCCTACTTCAAGAGATTAATCACCGACCCACGAGGCTTCGAGGCCTTTCTCCGCGTGACGGACTTCTTCCAGAAGATCTGTCTGCGGTAGCAGCATCCACACCTACGTAGATGTGAGTGCGGACTACAAAGAACCTCCCGATTCCAAGGGACGATTTGGGAAAGAATGAAACTGGGGCACCAGCGGGAACCGGGGACAGACAGAACGCGTAGTGGCCACAAGGCATGATTTGGAGGACGATGTAAAGAGACGACGTACTGTAGAGTAGGTAGCCTTGGCTCACGGCCCTCCACGCCATATACCCTTCGGGAGGTCTGCGGTAAGGGCTCTAGCCCGGCCGCCACGGCGTTAAATACAACAACAACAACAACACAACAATCTGCCGAAAAGGTTCGACGAGATAGTTTGTCTATTGTTCTAGGTATTCAGAAGCCATAGCTGGATGATCCGAAAGGTTGCGTAACTGAACTCCCTTCATGTCCTAAGGTTCACCTTAGATGATACGGCCAATTTTTATCTTTTCTTAAATAGAAATTGTAGAACTAACAGTGTCAGTATCGTTATACGGAAGGCACGTGTAGCTTGGCCCAATTTGCATGCTCGATATTCATCCTTGAAGTAACCCCCCATAGCAGACTAGGTAGTAGATAGATGAAAGTGTCTGAATTAATCATGTGCAGAATTCTGATTCTAGTGAAACC
>NW_026851420.1:0-6325 GCF_030913485.1 Colletotrichum godetiae
GATGGCCCTCCTAAAAGGGCTCACGGCGACGCTCCTGACTATGGACGTAAAAGGGGCGTTCGACTCCGTCCTTCGGAACCGGCTCGTCATTAGACTGCGTCAGCAGGGATGGCCACACGGCTTGATTAGACTCATCTTCAGCTTCTGCTGCAACCGCATCGCCAGAGTCCGACTGGAAGAAAGCACGACGGAATACTTTCCTCTGTCATGCGGGCTGCCTCAGGGGTCGCCACTATCTCCCATCGTCTTTCTGCTCTACATCGCGGAGATACTTGAAGACGACCCGGACGCGCGATTCGGGTACGCGGACGACATCGCCACTCTGGCCATCAGCCCCTCCCTGGAGAGCAACGTCGCAATACTCAACCGAAGCGCAGCCGGCATTCTCACATGGGGCTCGGAGAACAAGGTCTCCTTCGACCCGAGCAAGTGCGAGGTCATCCACTTTACTAGGAAGCACGGCCAGCCAGCGGAGCTGCCAGAGGTCAGGGCGGGGGATTTGGTGGTCAAGGCCTCAACAAAACCTGTACGCTGGCTGGGTGTATGGTTCGACAAGAGACTGTCCTTCCGGCACCATGTCGACACAAAAGTAGCTGCGGCAAAGAAGGCAGCTCAACACCTGAGGCAGCTTACAAACACAAAGAGGGGATTACCAGCGGCCGCCGTGCGAAAAGCCGTCGTCTCCTGCGTACTGCCGATCGCGCTCTTCGGCGCCGAAACATGGTACGCAGGTATCACGAAGCCGGCTTCGAGACGCCAAGCGGAGACAGACACAAATCCGCCTCTCCAAGGAAGACCTGTCAACACAGGCCAGAAGGGGCTCGTGCAGAAGATCGACAGTGCCATCACAGCGGCAGCAAGGACCGTTTTACCTGTCTGGAGGACAACGCCAACCAGTAGCCTTCTCCGAGACGCCGGCTTACCGTCGGCCAAAGTCGCCTTAGAGGGCGTCCGCTTACGGGCCGCAGTCCGACTGCAGAGGATTGATCGCCGACACCCGCTAGTCGCGCGGCTCTCCCATCAGGGACTGCAACAGACGAGACTACAACGGACGGCTGAACTTCTGCCAAGATGCGGAAGACCAGCGTTCCTCCAATCACAGTACCTGCCAAGCTCACAGGATCAGATAGTAGTCCAATGCAAAGAAGAGGCTGCGAAAGCTTTCGAGCGCTGGCTAAAGACAGTACCGGAAAGCCATATGATCGTCTTCTCGGACGGCTCCAGGGCGACGAACGGAGCCGTGGGGTACGGCTTCGTCATCTACCGAGACTCCAAACGCATAACGCAAGGGTGCGGCCGACTCGGACTAGCAGAAGTGTTCGACGCCGAGGTCGAAGGGGCGCGAGCCGGCCTCAGAAGGGCTCTGCTCACCACTCGCGGTCATCCGATCCACATATGTATCGACAACACCAGCGTTATACAAGGTATCCGCGGCAAGGCGCCGGACTCGTCACAAGAGGCGTTCCTCGAAATCCAAGAAGCAGCCAGAATTTTTGATATACGGACGCACTGGTCTCCGGGACACCAGGGCATCGAAGGAAACGAGGCTGCGGACCGGCTGGCCAAAGAAGGAACGACACTGCCGGCGCGGTTGAGTCAGATGGCAACACTAGCAGGCATCAAGCGGCTTGCAAGGGAAAAACTACAGGGGCAGCACAGGAGATGGTGGTATAAAGAACGTGCAGCAGGAGCTCAAAAACAACATCGGTCTCGTCAGGCAAGAAATCGGCCACGTCAAGCAAGAGCTCAAAAACGATATCGGTCTCGTCAAACAGGAGCTTAAAGAATTCAAGGACAACGTCAAGGCCCAATACCAGCGCCTTGAAGCCCAGATCCGTCAATCCCATGCCTACATGCGGAACAACGCTTTAAGGAATCCGACTCTCCCCATCCGCCCTGTTGTTGTCTATCGCCGTGAACAAGGCATCCTTGAACCCGAACTTTCACGATTTCCCTGAAACGCGAACGAATTTTATTGCTTGAGGGATCCTCGAACGGATAGGCATCGGTCTGTGTTAGCATATCTCGCTGCTATCTACGATGTTCAACTCAGAACTACAGACTATCCTTCAGAGGATGCCAGTAGCGACGACGAAACATTCCTTGGCCGCCCCGATATTGTGGTTGAGAAGCTGGAGGACATACTTGACTTGAACGAAGATAAGTTTGATAAGTTTAGGGAAAGGCCACGCCAATTAGAAACGCGCCCCCCCTCGAAGCCTAGCAAACGCTCCCGGATTTTCAACCCCGACGACAAATCAATCCCTAGTCCACGCCGACAGAAACTTGAGCTCCGTCTGACCGACTCTGGAGATGAAAGGCTACACATTCACGATACCGGAGGCCGTCAAAGTCCGACAAGCATCGCTTCAGAAGGCTTGACCAATGCCCGTCTCGAATGGAGGACCCGCTCAACCCCTTCCTCGCAACGTCCCCGAATAAACAGTACTCAAGGGCCCGAGCCTGTATCTGCCGTATCTGAACCTCGACATGAGACAACGAAGCTTGAGGCCGAGATACCCAAGCCTAAGGACACAGTTAGCGACAGCCAGACACATGCATTCACGAGTCCGCGGGAACTTTAGGCTCTTGCCATTGAATCATGCCGATAGAGTCAATGACGTGTCTCTCGACAGAAGCCCCGACGCCCTCTACTGCCTCTTGGGCAACCCACGGGAAGCGTTCACTGCTTTCGATATTGCAGGTCGCCAAATGACTCACATCATGACCCTTCTTGTCTTCCGTCGCAGCAAGGTCCCCGCTCTCATCATTGCCTAACGAATTGGCCGCGACGCCATTCTCAACAAGGCCGCCTATGACCAACTTCAGACCGTGGCTCCGGCGTCGCCGTTGACCATGCGCCTTTGCCCAGTCTGTACTTCGTCAGTCGACCTAAGCGACCTGGCGGTCACGACTGACAGATGTTTGCCGATCTGCCCCTCTGAGTTTATGGCCTCCTGCCATAAGGGCAAAAACGAAGCGCTAGGCGTCGAAGTCGGCAAGGACAGCCCCAGCGATGGCGACATTGGCAGAACGCTTTGGCGTCGGTGTTGATAGAGCCGGTAGCCCGTGTCGACAACGAAACGGTTACCACGCCGACGACGTTGGACAGGCGAGGCGTACACCAAATCCACGTCACCCCCGCGGCGGAAGTTGTCGTGCAGGACATCTCAGCCGCCTATGGCTTCCAAGTGCCGCTGAGCAACCCCTTCGCGTGCCCCATCTCTAGGTTCCGCACAACGAGCGGGCTGGTAGCCACCAGCAGAGCCAGAAGCGGCACTCAGCGAGCAATTCACGTCTTCGGCCTGAATCTTAGGGGACCCTTGTGACTAACGTCTGCCACGCCTAAGCGTTATTGTCGACGCGATTCAGACACCACAGCCGTTGGACCTCCCGGGCATTAGCCGGCCTCTCAACCTCTCCGGTGTATATCTCAATTTGTTCACCAAATCGAATGATCAAACCAGCCGATAGCTGTTCGGAAACACAGGGAGTTCCAGGGGAAAGTGCGCATTAGGTCTGCCTTTGTGGTTAGTGTGGCGTGAATTCTTCGCTCCGGTTCAAAGAGTGTGGTTTTTGCTGTTGCAGCACTCATCAGAAGTACGTGTAACTTTCGGCTTTGTTTTCAGGCGTCCAGTCTATCAGATCCAACAACCCAACCCTGTCTTGATTCGTACAATGCATTCTGGTTCTTGTCCTGTGACATTGTCTACTACTGATTAAGAAACATTGGTTCATATGTGATTGACACTAAGACACCCTTGCTGGGCATGTTCGACGAGTTTGATCCCTGCGCCATTACCTCTATCATTAGTAGGACTCTGTGGAGGGCTGTGTGGACGAAGAAAACGACGCGACGCGTTGCCTTAGAACAAAAACGCTGACCTGCGTGACTACCTACTTACCTGCATAAGCTGTCGGCTTTTTCAGTCGTACTCTGTTACGATAGGGTGTAGCTGGACCCATTGGCCAGCAGATCCATCAAAGGACCAAATGCAATGCGACGAACATACAGGACTAGCGTAACCCGCTTCAGCCATCGGTATCCAGTCGGATAATCCGCACGGCTGCTCAAGCACTCTCCGTGTGATGAAAGATAAGAATCAGCTATGCTTCACTGCAAGAGGCTCTTTGTCAGAAAAGGCGCCCTGTCGTTCGTTGACCAACCAGAGTTCCGCAACGAATAAGTGTATCTTTCTTCCAAAGGGACAGAAGACAGAATCAAAGGGTCGTTTATTGCGGCCGCCAATCTGCTTGGCACGGCGCTATTGGAACAGCACCTGTAGATCAAGCTTGGCTGTTGGAAGGGCCACAAGCGGCACAGGAAATGAACAGTTAACCCCTCGCGCCCCAGACCGACACTCTGGTTGGCCCTCTTAGGGCATGATATATTTATGGATCAGGATATCATACCATTCTAGGCGGGTCTTGACGAGAGTGACTTGCAATGACGGGCCTTGTACGCCCGCAAGCGAGGCTAAGGAGCGCTAAATTGATTTCCAATGCGATTACGGATTGGTTCTTCGAGGGCGTCGCTAACGCCACAGCGCTTGCTGTCCCATGTGGTGTGACCATGCAGAGCGGAGCCATGCCGGAGGGCCGGTACTCCACCGCGCGCTCAACTCGCCATGGCTTCCCTCTCTATGGCACTTTTTGGGAGCTGCGGAAAACGAGGCCTACATCTACAAATGATTGCATAGCTAATGAGGCGCTATTGGGTTGTCAGTCCCACACTCTAGTCAATGACGGGCCTGGTACGCCCGCACCCGATGTGAAAGATGCTTTACAGCTGCTATGGTATGTTTCCACAGCAAATATCCGGAAACGCCCGCTCAGCTACCGACCCCAGTTAAGCCTGACGCGCTGATGCTGCTTGGGCGATCAAAGGATTGTTGGTCTGTAGCCCACTTAAACGTGCAATGTAACCATTCTTCCAAGTAAGAATGGCCTAGACAAGGGGTGTCCCGTTGCTCCATTTTACAGTACGGTATATAAGACTTATCCGCGTAAATTACCTCAGAGTATTCACTGCATTCAGTCTAAAAAAGCTCTTGCGTCTGGTATAAAAGCAAGTCAGTTCCTTGTGTCAAGAACAGAACGCAACGTCTTCCTTGACCAGTATCTATTCTTCATACGAAACACATACCTTGCGAACAACATTTGCCAAAAACATATGAAGACTGTGAGTGTCTCCTTAGATTTCTGTCTTAACACTGAGAGTGCGACCCTGAATACGCTTATCTGTTCTAACGAAGCGCATAGACAATGTGTACCGTCACCACCAATTACTACAGCTGCGGCCATGTCCGTGGCTCTCCAACAACCGTTACGTGTGCGAACCCGAGAACTTGCGTCAAAAACTACGTCGATGGAAGTACAAGCTCCTCCAACTGCGGAGCCACTGCATGCAACACTCCTCCGTCATCACTGTAATGCCAACTCTTCAAATCTGGAGGTCATATTAGGTTGAGAGAAAAGCGAAGCGAACAGAATTCAGGATTGAGACATAGCAGAAAGGCTGGTGCCATACAGGCAGGCTGAGGCAAAGGGTCAGAAATTGCTTTTACACTGTGTTCTTGAATAAGACCCATGTTGCATAATCCAATATCCACAAACGGCGTTGACAAGTGCAGTCTCTGTAGTACACAACATGGGTCTAAACTAAGAACACAGTAAAGACGCTTCTGGCTTTACTGCGGAGGTCATCGATGAATGTACTTGGTGGGTCTAGGTATGTATCCCGTCATCAAAGGGATCCACCACATGTCTGTGCGCAGAATGATTCCTAGTCGCAAAGACGGAAACCAGATTCGACTTCTACTGTACGTAGTCGTTCCTGCTTCACTCTTGTTGATATCATATGTAGGCGATCGCAAAAGCATGCAATCCTTCCCAAAACAGACTGCCAGGTGGAGGGCAGGCAGCGTCCAGCTGATGCTCAAATGCACTTGGCCCCAATTGCTTCCTGCAGAGAGTCTGCGGCTAGGGTAATCATGAAACCGTTGCATGTGGACATATAACGGAACAACAGGATCATGAGCCAAGAAAAATGGCGAGTAGGAAACCTGAGCAAATGCCAATAACGACGACCAAACGCGCAAGGGCCACACCAAACACGGCGTGCAGTAAGCGCGAACAAGAAGCCGCTACCTAATCATTGATTGATTAATGCTTGCTGGTATGCAGAAGATTAGGGCTTGTACACATCTTTTGTGGATCAAGTATCACTTAGGTATGGCAAATCTCTAGGGTGTGTGGATCGTGCAGGGGTAGGCCTAATAAAATCAGCCACATGCCCAAAAGTATAAGACCGTCCACCTAGCCT
>NW_026851421.1:0-6316 GCF_030913485.1 Colletotrichum godetiae
TTCAAGCCACTACGGGGGAGGTATCCGTGGTTTGCAAGAGTGTTCACCATTGGACAGGGGCTGCGACCTGAAAAGTGTCAACAAGAGCTCAAAACAGTACGTTCATCTGATTCCTAGTCTTACGATCGGCAGAAGTAGGCGCAAACCAGTCATTGCCTCCGCGTCTAACAGCGAATGCGTCCGCTGTGAAAGCGAGAGAGAGAACGAATGTGGATTTGAAAAGCATGATGGGTAGAATGAGAGACAGCGAGGAAGGAAGAAGGCAGACAATGAGTGAAGTCCAGAGATGGAGTAAGGAAGCAACATGTAAAGCTTGAGTAGCTTCGCTCTCAACACTAGGTGGACGACCAAAGCTAATAAATCTTTCTCCGTTTTCTCCTGTCTTCTTCTTAGGCTCTCAAGTAATCAAGTAGGTAAGCATTGTGGTCACCTAAAGTTCTTTTGTCACGGTGATCATTTTTACGCGATTCCACTTTCGTACGCATAGCCGCGTTGAGTACCAGAACGAGCGTACAAGTGCGTGATACGAAATTGACTCTGACCCCTGTGTTCTTCTTCAGGGAACCCCACGATGGAAGACGTTCCCGATCAGGGGACCTGTGCCGAGACCTTAGCTTCAGCGGGGGAGCTCGGAACCGTTCCTCGATTGCGACTGGCCAATGAACAAGCCTCAAAAGTCAGCATATGTGCAACGGTGGCCTCGGTAAAATCGGAATGACCTGTTTTCGGGCTTTCACCGAGGACGATGGCACAATGTCCATGCTTGCAGCACGGAAGAGACATGCCGCCAGTGTATCGCATTCGAAGCGTACTGGGAGATCTGTGCGTAGGTGGACCGAGCTGAAGCCGCATTGGCTTGGTTCCAAGGTTGTATAACACAGTTCGCCTGTCACAGGCTCGGCCCGCAATGCTTAGAGGGAAGACCTCGAACTCTGTTAAAGTACAGGTTCATAGAATGATATTAGTCCCACCACGCACTTCAGAGTCAGCAGCTTACTATCACGCCTATCTACTCTTTTAGTACCGCAGCGCCATGATGCCGACGGCCATTTCAACCGTCGCATATTTGGTCTTCGCCAAGTCACCAACATTGACCTAAAATGACTTCTTTATCGTATTAACATTAGACCATCTAAATTCTGGAGAGGGAAAGCGTTCATCGCATAGCATATAAACCACTTCGTGAGATGTATGCTGATTATACTTTTCAACAATAAAGTCTCAAACATCCTAGAGCCACAGGTCGGACATCTCCTTCTGGAATTGCTTCTATACCACACAGCTCTTCAACCGCGGCTCCGTAGCGAAAGAAGAGCGGCAAAACTTGTCCTCCTGGCCACAAAGAAGTCCATGAAACAGGCTACCGTACTTGTTGCAAGACGACACACTAGTACATGTAGGCTGGAGACACTGATCATGGGTAGAAGATCTGGATCTCGTCAGATTTCAGGTTCAAAGTAATGCTGCAGCAGTCGGTGAGGCTCAGAGGCCTTGTATCGCGACGGGCGTGTCGATGCCGACGTAACTGGCGTTTCCGCAAAGGACTGTGTACGGCTACATCCCGACAAGCGAAGATACGAAAGCTCGTAAAGCTGGAAATGAGTTAAGGTTAAGAAGTTGCACATGTTGAACTGTGCGGGGATTCTCAATCGAGGCTATAGTCTAAGGTCAAAGTATTTACTGGAGTGAGGAAGTCGAGATGCATTAAAGTACGATCCTGGCTCGAAGAGCAGGTCCGCTGCGCCTTCGGATCCCTCGGAGTTTGGTAGCTATAACTAAGAGATAGTTAAGGTAATCTTCTCACTAGCCGGAAGAAATGTTGCTGATAGAAATGCCATCAGTTCATCGGGTGTTCCACTCCCAAACATTCCTTCCTTTGGATGATGCCAATGATGCCAAGGTTCACATAGCACGTGGTCGTTCGATTGATTTGGCTATTCCTAGAAGGCTTCTCAGTAAAAATACTCAATGGGAGTACGCGTCTTTCTTCTTCGCAAAGATAGAAGTGCGTGTTGGACCTTGGGATCAGTCACATGTACACCCCAGGTTACTTAGGAAGCCTCTCATACGAGCGTGATAGAGGTGTTGAAACATCGCAGTTGAGCAAAAACCATCATTTCCCGCCGAAACTTTGCCGAAACTTTAGTTTTCTTGGTTCACTATAGCTGACCATGTAGTTGCTAACTTGTCAGCGTCCAGATACCAGTTGAGCGTTACCCCAAGCACCATTGTCGTTGCTGTACTTCCCGCCCGTTGTTGCTTGTTCCAAATTTCCTTCGCGATAAAAATAAAACCTATCATCAATGGGCTCATGTGTAGCCTTAGGCCTCGGTCTTGCGTAGACTCTGGAACTCGGCGGGTACCGCGTCGGCACTGGCGCCGGTGTTGGCAATGTTCTCCTTGAAGTGGAGCAAACAGATTAGCATCTAGTACAAAGGCGATGCCCATAGTTATCTTCCTTTCAGAGCTAAATCCAACTTACAAACTCCTGAACCTTCTCATCCGTTAGGCCGGTGATGTCATAGTCCGTGCCGTCTGCGAGACCGAGTGTATCGGGCTTGACGGAGGCCTCGCATTCCCCGCCATCGGGCTGATCAGCGAGGCACGACTCGTCGATGGCGCGCTTGCGGTTGAGGAACCAGTACTTGCCCCCCGTACGATCACCACGCGTCGTGTAGGGTAGACAAACGCTCGTGGCGCCGCCCGAGTCGCGCTGACCCCCGAAGAAGGAGCAGCCGCCGCCCGTGTACGCCTCACAGCGGATGCGCCAGTTACTAGGGATCTGGTTACAAAACAGATTAGTCTTGAGAATTTTATAAGCAAAGGAAACTGGATTTGACTTACGGCAACCACAGCAATGCTCGACCTGCCGCTGCTTGCAGAGCTGCTGAACGAACAGCATACGTTAGGGTTGATGCCCGTGCAGGCCACCGAGCCCCCGGCGCAGTTATCGCCAGTGTGAGCCCTGATGTCGATGGCTGACGCGGTGGCCGCGAGAGCTACAAGGAGCGACGAGACGTGCATATTAAATGTACTTGGTAGTGGTTTTTGGTGTAATGCTGCTGAGTTCGAAAGGAAAGGAGCTGATGGCGATGAAGAGAACACACAAAATCATGGGGGAGGAAGCACTTGGCTTTATACTATTTCTTGCCAAAGTTACACTGGTCCCTCTCATTCTGGACAGGAGAAAGAGGCGTCTAGTCCTTGGTGGCATCATGATGCGGTGGCCTGCTCCTCCTCCTGTGCCGTCTGACTACCTTGCAGATGGGGCGTCAGCTGCTGGCTTACGATGGTTTGTAGTATCGCATGTATCTGTCGACAAGTGAGGGCATCGCCACCACCCTACCCAGGCTTTCCTCGTAGCTCCTGGGCTTTTCCCTCTTCCACATCGATGAAATTGACCAGGTTACGGTCTTCTTAATGCTGGGCCATTCTCCTCTCGTAACCTAGGTCACTCGAAATCTACCTTCCTTGATCGCTTGTCGCAATCATTTTCCTCAGCTACTACTCACTTGTGCGTGCGGGCTGGCAATTGACCCATGAATAAATCGAGTTTGTGAGGTCCTTTCTTCCAATACATGCTTCTCATCTGCCCGCTTCCTGGCATTGATCCTTGAAGCAGCGGCCTGCGAGTTTACAATAACTGCCCCTTTGGGTGCCTATAGCGCTTACGCCGAGAAAATTTCCGTAGTATCTCTTTCTGAACATAGCCCAGCGGCCTGCCCAGACGTATACGATGTGACATCGCAGGTGATGGATTGTTAGCCTAAAGTAAAATCCCGCACTTTCTGCTCCTTAGACCTATAAGAAGACAGTAAATCGAAAGTTGCCCTTCCGTTGAGCTTACTATACAGGCTAGTCCAGAGTACTCGAGTGTTTCCGTTGAATCCGCACGAATACTATCATGAGTTGTAAGCAGATGGCAAGTCAGAGACCTCAACTCAAATAAAAAAGACAGCTTACTATGCGGGGTCATTTAGTCGATGAAAGGGGGGCTTTACGACCAGTAAGATATGACGAACAGTGGACGCCCCACAGGGATACATAGAGTTAGACTTGGTTGATTTAATCCTTCCTATTCGGCTGAAAGCGGCTCATTCCACAACTGTCTTCAAGTTCCCGCTTTGCGCTTCTACTTCTGTTTACACTTGGCTGACCCACTCATGCAGACTCTGATCCTTTGGCACAACTTTGGTGCAAGGCGCTGACGAGGCCTGATGCTTCCTACCGTCTTTTGATGTGCCGGTAAACCCCCTTCAATGTTCCACATTGCTTGAATTGTGACTTGTTCCCGAATTGCCTATCGACCCATGGTTTGTTCTACTGATCTGTTCGTCTTTGCGGCTGTGTCGCACCCGTTTATTCGACCTGGAGGTAGCACTACATGAAGTTTGATCTGGGTGGGTGGGTATGGGTGTCGGGGGAGTCGAACCGTCAGGCTTTGCAGCAGGATGGGCGGCGATCTTGACTGCATTACAAACCGCTGATGACGGACCACTTCATAGTATATTGCAGATCACGCCGCTGGAATAGCTGCAAAAATTAACAGGGTACATATCGAATTCGCCAAGTTTCGCAGGAAACGTCGACCTGACCAGCATGGCGTTGCCGCGAGTGTAGCCCTGGTCAATCCCTTCCTAAATCTCACCGTGTCGCCTATCAAAGGCTACAGGTAGACCACAGTCCAAGAGCTTGCCGCTGGATACGTGTCCATAGCTCTACCTTGTTTTTGTCTATCTTGCTATCTATTTGTGAGCAGCAAAGTGTTATATGATGATTCCTGAGAATGCCTGCTGGAGAATACAGAACTTTCTTTTTCCTCACCCCTTATGGGAAACGGCTGGCTCGATAGCTTCAAAGGCGTCTTCCTTGTGGTTGGCCCTTTAGAGTGGGTATAGCCTGCACCGATCTTGCCTGCTGCCTTTCAGAGGGACATGGCACCAGAGGCCCCTCGAACAGCGTACTGCTTCCCTCCAGTGTTTGGCTTCGAGGCTCATCAAAGATGATGAGCCCACTGCATTGAATGGTAGGCTTGCTATCAACACTTTGGCGACGCTGGTCTATAGGCAAGGGCTCACCAATACGCCGTTGCACAAACAGAGCGATTGAAAGGAGGTTATATTTCTCATCAATTCTAGCTATTCCGATGGAATAGAAATGGTCATCATAGATCGATGCTATCAAATAAGCTATGGCGGATTTAGCATCACCATTATGACTTGAGTGAAAGAGCAGAATTCTGATACTATAGCATGGCTAAAGTTAGCCTTCCGTAGGCCAATGAGGAATAAGAGACTTACTAAAAGATTAGGGCGTCAAGCCAAAGGCACAATCCAGTTTAAAGACGAAACTTGGCTAAAACACCAACGTCTAATGCGAAGGATAATTGCATTCGAATGCGGCTGACGGGCAGTCCAAACGACACAGAATGGAGAGAGTCTGCATCCTAACCCAGTTGCCCAGACGACTCAGCGACCTAACTTGTAAATGCATAATGCTTTTGACCTAGCGCCACACTGATTATATACTTTATGCAAGGGATACTATGGATTCAACCTTATCGGGCCATCGAGACCTGGAATGGTATACGAGGCCCCTACTGCTAAGAAACATCTAGTCTTTGACCGTATCAAAATTATCAGGCCTGTCATTTAGGTAAAGAGTTCTTTATATCTCAAAGTCATCGTCCGCGGTAACAAAATCGTTTGTTTTAACATCTGTCACAATTCTCTACAAAATACTGCGTGATATTCTAATAAGGGACTGGCCCAGTTCATAGAAGATTAGGAAAAAGTGAGAGCTGCTATCTCCTTCCGTACTAGGTAGTTACAGTGAGATGACGGAATTCAAGGAAGTTCAACATGGCGGTGTTCGTAGCTGATGTGCGCAAGCCAGCTTATGTTGACACCGAGGCACCTTTCACATAAGTAGCCACTTTTGCACTTTCGTACTTGATATATCAAAATTACGGACAAACAATCCATAGACATTGCAACTTTCTCGACCTCTGCTTAAACTCTATAATTTCTATAACCCATGCCTTAGTTATATGGTGATGCATTCTATCTTAATGACCAGAGTAGTCTCATCTTTTACAGCAAGCGCTCTCGTTGTCAATGCCCCGGCGACAGAAACATGATGATTCAATAAGCACGTCAGCGCCTGCCTCAGCGAGTGATAATTGCTTCTGGACAATTTTGGCCTCGGTATGGCGTCCGAGCCTCCCAAGGCACTTAGGGTTAGGGTTAGGGTTAGGGTTAGGGTTAGGGTTAGGGTTAGGGTTAGGGTTAGGGTTAGGGTTAGGGTTAGGGTTAAG
>NW_026851422.1:0-6208 GCF_030913485.1 Colletotrichum godetiae
TTTTTCGTCTTAAGGTTCTTAATGAAGGCAGTATAGTTCACCCAGTTAACCACTTTCAAAGCCGTGGGGACATTGGAGTATGTATTCTCTTTAGTAATATAGACAAGGGTCCTCGAATCGTCGTGCGCCTGCAGCTTCGTCAAGAAATGACTGCGCTCACCTGAAGTTTTGCCGAGCAACGCACTTTCCGCTGGCTTGAAGTTACGGGCGGAGGGACAACATGAAACGCTCGGCCAAGCGGTGATCCCAGAAGAGCTCAAATGACTTGGTAAAGTGTCGCGAATGGGAATAAACGGCGCACCGAGAGAGAGGCAATGACTAGCGATAGAGTTTAGATCGGATGACGATCCAATTGGAAGGGAAATCCCAGACAGTGGGACACATACTGGGACACCTCGACCGAGAAGTCATTAAGGATAAATTGAACTTGTTTGTCATGTGGACTGACGATGCAACGGTACTGTCGGTATTACGGCGAGCGATTCCGTTCCCAGGACCGACTTCAAATCGGGGAGCATCTCGGCTCTTAGCTCTTTTATAGCGGTTCATGATCGCGTCGGTGCCTTCGGTCTAGTTATCGAAGGCCGAGTCCGAGTTAGTGGGCCGCAGATCATGATCGCTGAACTCCTGTAGAATAACACGGAAGAGGAACGACTCACGAGTGAGCTTTGGTACGGGTTTCGCGAGATTCTTGATGTCCACGGAAATTGGCAGGCCCATCAAAGGATCAAAAGGGTGATGGACAATGAGACTGGAGCGTTAAGAAAAAGTCGGTGGCGTTGCTGCAGTGAGCGCTCGCCGCCTGGTGGAATCAATTTTGAGATTTGCCAAGACTTTGGTCTCCATGGCCGTGGTATCGCGGGAAGCTTGGCGGCAGGGTTCAACGAGGGATGAGTGAAATCGGCCCTCGCCTTTCTTTTCAGTATCGCGCCACATAAGTTGTGCAGTCTTCAGACGGAATAGATTACCAGGCATGCCAAGATGGGCATTCAAGTTCGAATCTTTGTCCTGCGGCGAGGTAGCGCAGTCATTTGACGAAACCTGAGATGTCGGCCTGGAATCTAGCTTCCTACAATTGCAGGCCCAGTATGGAAGGTCGTCGCAAAACGGGCGCTTGGTGTCACTGATAACGAACGTGGACAACATCCGACTTTTTCTGCCAAACTCCGTGGTGTCAGTTTTCACTCGCGTCAAGCTAGGAAGTTTTTCTCTTTAGCGGCAAACAAACATGGGGAACCCCCGAGAGTCAAAATGCGCTTTTTCCCCTTCGGAACCTCTCACTTGGTCTTCCAAGCACGGCTGCTTAGATGGCGAAAGCATGGCAGCCGCTGGCCCGTTGATACCTGTATTCATTTAGTCGCAAAAAGGGGTTAAGGAAAAACCACTTTCGAAAGAGGCAGCCCGGATGAGCCTAATTGGATGACTTCGTTCGCCAATGATATGTGGACGATGCTAATGGAAGGATCCGTTCAATCCTGAAATGGGTACGATGTCAACAGTGCTGGCCGAAGACTTCGCCCTAAGCCATATGCAGGTAATAGTCTCAAATATCCTTGGGTCTACACATGGAGACTGCGGGGCATATGGAAAGTACCTAGGACGTCCGGTGTGGAAAGGAAGCAGTCACCCCTCTTACCTGATGCGGAATGTCAAGCCGTGTCACAGTAGAAGGGGCTGGGAAGTTCATCGGGAATAAGTTCAGTTGGAAGCGCCAAGTGAGTGTTTGATGGGAATACCAAGAGCTGCGTGATTGCCATGTTCTCCATTCTCGAGAATGCCAATACTGACGGAGCACCCGTGGACAGTCTAAAAATTTCAGGTGACATGGATACCATAATACGGTGAGGTGGACAAGATGTCCATTCCTAACGCCCACAAGGCGACGGGAAGAGAACGATTCGCCCGGTTGCCTGTGCGTTTCGGAGAGAAGCCGGATTGACATCCAGCATAGCCTCAGAAACGGAGTCTCGAATGGGGGAAAAGCGGGAGATAATCCCAAGCAGCCCCTGAAGGGAGGAAAAGGCAACAGGCAGGTCCCAAGGGCTGGGCACGTGGGAAGCGTAAATGTTGGTCCAATGACCTCAAAAGGAGGTTGTCAGGGTTCTAAGCAATAAGGAAAAAGCGGCAAGGGTAGGTGAGGGCTGCCTCAAAACTTCAGATGACAGCCGCCAAACGTGCTGGCAGAACACTGACGGCACCATGGGTACTAGATAAGGTTGGGCATGGTCGAACAGACTCCTGGAGAACATAACATGGGTCCTCGGTCTCGGTCGCGGTGGGGCCGGTGGATGGCGTCCGCTTCCGATGATACTTTTGAGGAGAGTCAGTTCTGAACAAGAATTGGATCGGTGAATTCCTTTTCCTCGCAAGACTGCCATACAGCCATAGTAATGATGGGAAAACATCGTCCAAAAGAATGGTGTGCGGGGCTAAGTTCCCCTGGTAATTTTCTAACAAGAGCTTTTGGGGCGAGTTTGACTCTTGGCATTAATCAACATCCAGCACCGGACTAGGTTGTTAGCTGCGGCAATCCATCCCATTGTGCACACAAGAGTCTTGGCAACTCCGCCTTACAGACCACCACCAACAACAACTCATATCTCAGACTGGACTCTTCTTCGCGTTGGAGCCACGCTTGCCGAACAACTATGCTTACTGTTGTTGTACCTCCTACTCCTAAGACAAGATCTCAGCAAGATCACGTCCATTGGACACACTTGAGTCGCCTGCCACTTTGTGAGCAGCCAACTCATAGGAGCCCCTTGAACGACGGACCTGGTAGTCGAGCTCATAGATTCGATACCACATAGCTTGATCTCATTTTGAGGTCGAGGTAGCCCTCCGATTGGATCGCATCTGGCCGGACGCCGTCAACAACTTGCCGTCACACCGTCATCCGTGATCCGATCATGTACCTCACACAGCTGCAGATATACCATAGACTCGGGGCTCGGTAAAAATCTGAAGTGTGGCAGAGTCTTGTGATTCGACAATGGCGGGCGCTTCTCCTCGCTTTTTATCAAGCTACTTTTGGTTCAAGCGAACCCAAGAGTTTCATCAAATGTAACGATCCCGCCCTTGCATGCAATGCTGATTGCAATTGATTGCCGGGTAAGGCACTCAAAGGGATCAGATCCCCAAGAAAGACCCAAATTTCCAACGCAGACGCCGGTACGCGGAGCAAATCTCCAAAGTGACCCCATCAGCGTCAACAAGCATCACGCAGAAGCAACCATGCAAGCATCTCCCGGGCCCGCCTGTATGTATGTCCACCAATGATTCAAATCCCCGTGCGATCCGTCGCCTCCTAACCCGCGGGCTTGGGGAACCCTCCCCCCGCCGACTCACCTAGTCCTGACACGGGCGACACTGGGTTCTCTTACCTAAGCACTTCTGGTGAGTAGTAGAGTTGCGATGGGGATAGTGTGAGCTTTTCAGCCTTGGCAGGACTCGTTGAACCAGGAACCTCTGCCTTGAGAAGGTTTGTATATAAGTCCTCGGGTTGTCCGACCTATTCGCATTTAGTTCTTTCTGCTCATCACTCTCACGTTCTTTCAACAACTTCCCTCTCGCCTAATTTTTCTTGGCATCTGCTGTTAGTGAATGAGTGAGCCTACCACCAAATTACTAACAGCCGAAAACTCTTCACCTCCCCTTGCCGGAGCCCGCATCCGCGATGGCCTCACAGCCGCCGTCGGGCACCGGACTGATGTCGGCCGACCAAGCCGACCCCGAACCAGGCTCCGGGACACCTCCGGAGCCGAACCCCACCTCAAGAGCTAAGCGACGCCGCGACGCCGAGGCACAGCCGACCCGGCCCAGCCTAACGGGAAGCCAGCTTGATGCCACCACCGACGCCCCTACCTCGGCCGAGGGGCCCGCAGCCTCTACCGCATCTGCTCCGAGCGGATCTGCCACAGGGTCCGTCTTGACAGCCCTTGCAGAAGAAGCTAGACAGTACGAGGCACGGAAAGACGTCTTTCTGACCATTGCACGGTCCGTCGACAGCGTTGTCGCCAGCTTTGACGGTTCTAGAAAGCAGATCGCGAAAGAAGCCACTGCCTATGTCATTCAAACCCTCAAGAGACTGATCAATCACGAGACAAGCCCAATAGCGGCCCGGAGTTGGGCGGCTGTCGTCGCACCGATGGCGGGCAACACCACTGCGGCGACCCGGAGCGGCCAGAGCTGCCAGAGCTCTGCCCGCCCGAAGGCCACACTCCCCGCCGAGGATCAGCCGCAGGCGCAGCCGAAGGAGGACCTCCGCATCTTTGCCCGCGTCCCGGAAGAAAGCTTAGCGGCCGCTCGGAAGATCGCACCGTTCGCCGTACGACAGATCGTCTGTAAGGCCGTTGGCCTGGGGCTAGCGGACCTTCCCCACGTCTACCATATCAGCACAGGTTACTCTCTGAAGCCGCGAAACAAGCAAATACAGGAAAGACTACTTGCAAGTAAGGCAAAGCTGGCGGAATGCCTCGGCGCCCACCAGGTCGAGACGCCTATCAAGTGGTACACTTACGTTGTGCCGCGATGCCCAACAAAACTACACAGCATTGGCGGGGACGTCCTGGACCCAGCCACACTCGTTGAAGATGAGGTCTTCGCACAGACAGGACAGAAGCCTGTCCTTGCTCGACCGTCCCGCCTTGGGCCCAACCCAGTCACGAACGAAATATCTTGGCTCATATCATTCACATCAGAGGTCACGCCCTTCAGGCTCTTCAACCAAAGCGGCAGATCTCTGCCCGTCAAGAAACGAAGGACGCTCATCCGACACGACCCCGGCTGCCAGGGCTACCACTCCAACCGGTTCTGCGGACGACGACCGATCTGCAGCAACTGCGGAAGACCTTCCGATTCACACGAAACGGGACCCTGCATGGCCAGGCCCCAATGTGCCAACTGCTGCGGCCCCTTCCAAGCCAGCCACACAGACTGCCCAGCGAGGCCCTCGGCCGTAAACGGCGTCGTCTCCCTTCCCGGTCGAAAGGAGCGGGCTCGGATCCGGAAGGCCGGCCAGAAAGCATCGGACACTCTGTACAAGGCTACTCGATCCGACAGTAGCCAGGAGGCGGCAGGCGTCCCTACCTCCACCAGCCAGAACCAGCAACCCGGCGCCAAGCGCGCGCGCACGAGAACGCCCTCCGCAAGCTCGATCGTTTGCCTCGGTGACGGAAGCACTGACAGCAGCAGCATGGATGAAGACGAGGCGGACGAAGGCGAAGGCGAAGACTCCCCCGACAACACCTCCATCGACCGTCCCGTGCTACCCATGCCAAGCAGGAGCCAACGGGCAGCACAGAAGCCAAACTACAACGTCGCGAATGCCTACACCCACCTCGAACTCGACTCGGAGACGTAAGCCGAGAGCGGCGACCCCACGGATGCTACGCGTTGCGCAGGGCAACGTCGGAAAGATCTCCCCGGCGCACACGGCTTTCCTGCAGCTCTGCTGGGAGGCTCAGATAGATGTGGTCCTCGTCCAGGAACCCTGGACGGGCTGGAAGGACGGAAACGTGCAACTGAACACGCACCCGGGTTTCGACTCTTTCGTCCCGGTCGACTTCTGGGACAGCGAAGGAACCAGACCAAGAGTATTGACCTACACACGCAAAGGGATAGGGATGACGGTGGAGCAGCAGAGGCCTGTCCACACGAGAGACGTACTGTGGCTGGTGGTCGACAAAACGACGACTATCGTCAACGTGTACAGACAACCCCGCGACCCCCACAGCCGCACAACAGGGATACTGCTAGAACTCAAACCCCCGGAGCGAGCTTTGATCGCGGGTGACTTCAACGCGCATCACTACTCTTGGGAGCCCGGGACGAGGAACGGGAACCGGGGAGATGACATCGCAGGCTGGGCAGACGGCCACAATCTCTCTCTTATCAGCGAAGTTGGGGTGGCAACCCAGGATTGCGGACATGTCCTGGACTGGCTTTCTCTAATATCCCTTTTGCGCACGCGCAGGTCAGCCCACGCTACACCCGGGAGCTGACCACGAGGCCATCGTGGCCGTCATACCACTACTCAAACGCCCAGTGTCACAGGGAGAGGGCCACCCGCAGCCACGGCCACTGTCAGTGCCCGACTCGGCGCTGCCTCGGCTGAGAGACCTGATCGAAGGGGGGCTAGCTGCGATGCCCAATCTGGGGGATCAACCTACTCCGGAAGACCTGGACGGGCAGGCAAGTCACATCGTTC
>NW_026851423.1:0-6088 GCF_030913485.1 Colletotrichum godetiae
TTCAATGTCAGCTAACTATCGCGGGCCTGACTCGGAATGCTCGAAAACCTTTACAGCCTACGCATATAGTAGAAGTCAGCCTAGACTCCGAGCCACCCGTGACTACTAGTTCAAACCATTTCATCTAATAGGCTCCAAGTCATATGCCGAATCACCGACCTGGGCAGATTCCGTAGGTGGGCAGCAATAACAGTAGATGCAGGAGGTCGAGTTGGCATGTGCTTATAGTACCTTTTGGCCAGGGGGATATAAGTCGTATGCCTCCTCCAAGACTTGCTAATCTGTATCAACGCCATCAGCACACTCCTTTGGTCCTGAACAAAATCACTACTTTCGTTTTTCCAACTACCCAACGATCATTTCTCAAAATGCGTCTGTCTTCTTTCGTTATGTGGGCTTTGGCATCTACTGCTTCTGCCATCGCCATCGGAGAGCCTAGCCCAGTCATCGCGAACCGGGAGGTATCTTCTCCTGGCGCTTCGGAGTTGTACAACGAGCTCAAGAACTTGGCCGTTCGCGACATTGAGGAGACATTCAAACGGGAAGATTCTACTGATTTGGCGTAAGTGCATTTGTTCAATCTACACTCCTCGGACATTTCTAACAATAGAATTTAGCATCATTCCGGACCACCCTTCCGCTTTAGCAGCACGCCAAGGCGGCTGGTTCAACTTTGGCGTCTTCAACTGCAGAAGAGCCAACCCCATCTCTGTCACAGCATACGTCGTTGCGGCCAAGGTTGCTTGGGACCAAGCCACAGGCCTGTGCAAGGTATGGCTCTCGAACAAAGATTTCAAGTACGACATCACTGTTCGTCTCTCCAACAACAACGATCCCAACACCCGCCAAGAGGTCACCGTACGTGCCGCGACTTGCAACTCAGAGTACTCTGTCTCTTTCTTGAGGGATGGTAGCGGATTCAAGCTTGAGGTTGGAGGGCAGTCTAAGCCGGCGCCTTCTCCTCCTGGAACCCGTCGCTCCCTTCCTGCGAACACCTCCGAGAATCCCTTCCACAAGAGGAGACTCATGATCGGAGCTTAAGCATCTGATGGGACCAGCTAGTTCTATACAATTAGACACATGCATCGTCAGCAAGCGACGCAAGGTGGTGAAGCAGCTAGTAGATCGTCACGACTAGACTGCCGCACTCATGAATCATTTGGAAGGCAAGTCAAGCTTGCAGAATGTTGGCACACTGTCTCGTAACCTTTGCTTGACTTAGCACGAAGTAACGCTCCAAATGTTGGTTGTGAGATAGAAATTTTACACATGGTTCTCTATGGGTCGGGTCAGTTCATGAAGTTAGCGGAAGAAGTATCAAACGGAGGAAGGTATGTCCATGTATTTGTGGCAAATCAAAGATGTCGTATGCTTTACAAATGTTCACTATGATCACAATTGCCACAACGAAATGGCCGGGCTACAGGCACTCTGTCTCTTCGCAAATGCTCACAGTAGTAGGAATGACCGAGCTCAACTGTCAAGGCTCGCCGATTCCAAGAACGCCAAGCTCTTCGGCCCTGGTTCAATTTTCAGTATTTACAATGCGCTCTTCAAGCGACTTGATCTTGCATTCATGAACAAAACATCTGACTGAATGACCCATAAATTGGAGTAAAAATGACTCTCGTATGGCATTATAGTTGCCACTCGTTGATCCTGCCATGCTGGTAATGTCAAGTCCTCTTCAAAGAATGCGGTTTTCACAAGTTGCAACTGGTAGAGTAAGCCGTGTGGGGCAACTGCGAACCAACAGCAAACCGCACCACATAGGTACTTGACGTAGTACAGCTTAAGAAGTCCGAAAGCCGAATCGGTATGCTGTTTTGACAGACAGTAATTGGTGGAGTACAACGCGGACTTTTCCTTTGCTTGCTCGCATGTTCCTAGGCTGCGACTATTTAGTCGAATTAAGGCAGCACGTCCACCTGTGTAGTCTCATCAACCTCGTGTTGCACGAGTCCCCTGAATGCGATACCGAGGGCTACTGCTACGTCGCCGCAACCTTGCGGTAATACACAAAAGCACGTAAGACAACCGTACATAACTAGCGTGAGGGGTACCTGCACCCATTAATAACAGCAAGTAGACATTGCACTCAGCTCCCACTCAACGACACCAACCAAGAATACTACGCCTTCGTGAATATGGTGGAAAGCGGGCCACAGACAAGGGCCGGTCTGCATTTTTCTATGCGTGCCTTGCAGCTCGCGGTGGGGGGCAACACGGCAGCATGGCCTCATTCTGGGGAAAAGCCGGTCTGCGAAGTAGGTGTTGCACCATTGGGTCGAGCCGTGCCATCCTAGTGCCTGTAATGGTAAGCAGCGTGCCTATCCTTCGTATTTCAGACTACTCGCCTGACCGTTACGACCGTATGAAGGTAAGGTTACATGGCGCGACGTTGTTCATAGCGTAAGGTAGCGTTAGGTGGACAATTGGGGCGATGCGGCTATGACATGGGCGATCGTCCTTGTATGTATAAATGCTAGAAACAACCACGTCCTTCGAATGTGGAAATAAGTCTCCATCAACAATAACGCTCCATTCTCATATTAAACTTCTTTGGCTGTCTTTCATTCCATTGCAACACTTGTAAATAATTTCAGTCACAATGTACTTTACCGCCGCCGCTATCTTTGCCCTAGCGGCCACGGCTTCCTCTGCCGCCGTCCGCCGCGCTGATTACGGCTCTTGGGACTTCTCTGGATTCGTCTCATTCCCCGCTAGCGGATACCTCTCCTACGGTGTCGACGCAACGTACACGAACAGCAAACTGGCCGCACCGATCGAGGTGACTTGCAGCTACCTCTACAACCCACAGACGAAGACCGAGACCGCATCATGCTCTGACCCGAGCTTCACCTACGATTTTGGTGGCGTCCGTAAGTCAAAACCTAAAGTCTTCTCTACCAGAAAAGGAGGTGGAAGAACTTACTGACAAGTGAGCTGCTAGGCATGGCAAACACCATCTCAACCGTGACCTTGACGCAGACTGTTGACCTGGATGGAAACACCGTCACCGTGACTGGCGCGCAGGAGTTTGATTGGGATTTTAGCAGTGGCTCTGGGCGTTCTGGAACTGCCAAGGGATCAATTGCGGCTCAGACTGCTACCGCTTGAAGCCTGAAGGTTGCGAACGAGACAAGGTGTGCGTCGATACGAGCGGGAGCTTAAGCTGGAAACAAATGTCACAAAAGTGAAGGGTATTCTGATACATACTTTGAACATTTCATCATCTTGACTTAACAAGTCGACACATAATCTCCATGGTTTCGACATGCCATAAAGATACACTGTGGCTTGTGCGCGAAAATTGATCGAAACTTAAGTTCATATTTTAATACCCTTTCATTATGTTGTTGTGCTGGCTGCTTGCGTTATGGCTACTCCGGAACTTGTTATCAACTGATACAGATTAATTCTACGTAGAGTCCTACTACCTTAGCTGATAATCTGCCGAAAAGCAACTTCCCTCTCGCCTAATTTTTCTTGGCATCTGCTGTTAGTGAATGAGTGAGCCTACCACCAAATTACTAACAGCCGAAAACTCTTCACCTCCCCTTGCCGGAGCCCGCATCCGCGATGGCCTCACAGCCGCCGTCGGGCACCGGACTGATGTCGGCCGACCAAGCCGACCCCGAACCAGGCTCCGGGACACCTCCGGAGCCGAACCCCACCTCAAGAGCTAAGCGACGCCGCGACGCCGAGGCACAGCCGACCCGGCCCAGCCTAACGGGAAGCCAGCTTGATGCCACCACCGACGCCCCTACCTCGGCCGAGGGGCCCGCAGCCTCTACCGCATCTGCTCCGAGCGGATCTGCCACAGGGTCCGTCTTGACAGCCCTTGCAGAAGAAGCTAGACAGTACGAGGCACGGAAAGACGTCTTTCTGACCATTGCACGGTCCGTCGACAGCGTTGTCGCCAGCTTTGACGGTTCTAGAAAGCAGATCGCGAAAGAAGCCACTGCCTATGTCATTCAAACCCTCAAGAGACTGATCAATCACGAGACAAGCCCAATAGCGGCCCGGAGTTGGGCGGCTGTCGTCGCACCGATGGCGGGCAACACCACTGCGGCGACCCGGAGCGGCCAGAGCTGCCAGAGCTCTGCCCGCCCGAAGGCCACACTCCCCGCCGAGGATCAGCCGCAGGCGCAGCCGAAGGAGGACCTCCGCATCTTTGCCCGCGTCCCGGAAGAAAGCTTAGCGGCCGCTCGGAAGATCGCACCGTTCGCCGTACGACAGATCGTCTGTAAGGCCGTTGGCCTGGGGCTAGCGGACCTTCCCCACGTCTACCATATCAGCACAGGTTACTCTCTGAAGCCGCGAAACAAGCAAATACAGGAAAGACTACTTGCAAGTAAGGCAAAGCTGGCGGAATGCCTCGGCGCCCACCAGGTCGAGACGCCTATCAAGTGGTACACTTACGTTGTGCCGCGATGCCCAACAAAACTACACAGCATTGGCGGGGACGTCCTGGACCCAGCCACACTCGTTGAAGATGAGGTCTTCGCACAGACAGGACAGAAGCCTGTCCTTGCTCGACCGTCCCGCCTTGGGCCCAACCCAGTCACGAACGAAATATCTTGGCTCATATCATTCACATCAGAGGTCACGCCCTTCAGGCTCTTCAACCAAAGCGGCAGATCTCTGCCCGTCAAGAAACGAAGGACGCTCATCCGACACGACCCCGGCTGCCAGGGCTACCACTCCAACCGGTTCTGCGGACGACGACCGATCTGCAGCAACTGCGGAAGACCTTCCGATTCACACGAAACGGGACCCTGCATGGCCAGGCCCCAATGTGCCAACTGCTGCGGCCCCTTCCAAGCCAGCCACACAGACTGCCCAGCGAGGCCCTCGGCCGTAAACGGCGTCGTCTCCCTTCCCGGTCGAAAGGAGCGGGCTCGGATCCGGAAGGCCGGCCAGAAAGCATCGGACACTCTGTACAAGGCTACTCGATCCGACAGTAGCCAGGAGGCGGCAGGCGTCCCTACCTCCACCAGCCAGAACCAGCAACCCGGCGCCAAGCGCGCGCGCACGAGAACGCCCTCCGCAAGCTCGATCGTTTGCCTCGGTGACGGAAGCACTGACAGCAGCAGCATGGATGAAGACGAGGCGGACGAAGGCGAAGGCGAAGACTCCCCCGACAACACCTCCATCGACCGTCCCGTGCTACCCATGCCAAGCAGGAGCCAACGGGCAGCACAGAAGCCAAACTACAACGTCGCGAATGCCTACACCCACCTCGAACTCGACTCGGAGACGTAAGCCGAGAGCGGCGACCCCACGGATGCTACGCGTTGCGCAGGGCAACGTCGGAAAGATCTCCCCGGCGCACACGGCTTTCCTGCAGCTCTGCTGGGAGGCTCAGATAGATGTGGTCCTCGTCCAGGAACCCTGGACGGGCTGGAAGGACGGAAACGTGCAACTGAACACGCACCCGGGTTTCGACTCTTTCGTCCCGGTCGACTTCTGGGACAGCGAAGGAACCAGACCAAGAGTATTGACCTACACACGCAAAGGGATAGGGATGACGGTGGAGCAGCAGAGGCCTGTCCACACGAGAGACGTACTGTGGCTGGTGGTCGACAAAACGACGACTATCGTCAACGTGTACAGACAACCCCGCGACCCCCACAGCCGCACAACAGGGATACTGCTAGAACTCAAACCCCCGGAGCGAGCTTTGATCGCGGGTGACTTCAACGCGCATCACTACTCTTGGGAGCCCGGGACGAGGAACGGGAACCGGGGAGATGACATCGCAGGCTGGGCAGACGGCCACAATCTCTCTCTTATCAGCGAAGTTGGGGTGGCAACCCAGGATTGCGGACATGTCCTGGACCTGGCTTTCTCTAATATCCCTTTTGCGCACGCGCAGGTCAGCCCACAGCTACACCCGGGAGCTGACCACGAGGCCATCGTGGCCGTCATACCACTACTCAAACGCCCAGTGTCACAGGGAGAGGGCCACCCGCAGCCACGGCCACTGTCAGTGCCCGACTCGGCGCTGGCCTCGGCTGAGAGACCTGATCGAAGGGGGGCTAGCTGCGATGCCCCAATTCTGGGGGATCAACCTACTCCGGAA
>NW_026851424.1:0-5997 GCF_030913485.1 Colletotrichum godetiae
AGCGGATGCTTACTAAAAGAAACTAGAAACCCTCTAGTCTTTTATTATTAATAAGGCCGAACGTAGCATTATAAATAGATCTAAGGTAGGTCTACCTAATAGCCTAAAAGAGAGGGAGCTTAAAGTAATTAGTATTATAGATATTATTAAAATTAATCACCTTAAGGAATTGCTTCTATATTTAGAGATAATAAGGAAAGGTCTAGATAAGGCTAATAAGGTAATTTAGTTCATCGTCTGCCCATTTTATTATATATAAAATATCTTATTTATTAAATAGCCTAATTAACGTTATAATTAGCAAATATCTACCTAGTTTTTTAATTTATATAAGCCCTAGTAATTATAAAGAAACTAGGTAGATATTTGCTAATTATAACGTTAATTAGGCTATTTAATAAATAAGATATTTTATATATAATAAAATGGGCAGACGATGAACTAAATTACCTTATTAGCCTTATCTAGACCTTTCCTTATTATCTCTAAATATAGAAGCAATTCCTTAAGGTGATTAATTTTAATAATATCTATAATACTAATTACTTTAAGCTCCCTCTCTTTTAGGCTATTAGGTAGACCTACCTTAGATCTATTTATAATGCTACGTTCGGCCTTATTAATAATAAAAGACTAGAGGGTTTCTAGTTTCTTTTAGTAAGCATCCGCTAACTTATAGACTAATACTTAATCCGTTACCCTATTATTATTATTATAAACTATAATAAATAGATAAAGGCTATACTAAATAAGTAATTCCCGGATATTTAATAATAACTTTATATCTACTATATTAACTTTAATATTATACTTAGGGCTAAATAGAAATAGGTTAAGGACCGTAACTATAATAACAATAATAGTAGGTCTAATAATAAAGGATATTAACTACTAATACAAATAATAATTATATTAAATAATAAGGATGAGGCCTATATTAATAAGCCTATTAATGAGCCCCCCCCTTATACGTATTATAGGGTCCTTATAATATAGAAGCTTATTATTTTTACTTTTAGTATTAAATTAAATAATAATAATATTAAGGGTTATTTTTTAAATAATTTTAATTACTTATATCGGCTTATTGACGTTATATAGGATATAATTAGCGATTAGGAGCTATATTTTTATTAGGCCTATATAGAGGACGAGGTATTTATAGGCCGGGAGTATATAGGTACTCGCTTTAAGTATTTAGGCGAACTTTAAATAATACTTTCTTTAAAATATCTTACTTTAATTAGCACGTAAGGCCGGCTTATAAAAAAGGTAATACCGTTTAATAAAAGGCTATTTTTAGCCCCCCTTAAAAATTATAGTTTAGACTATACTATTTTAATTAAGCTAGGTATCCTATACTATTATAAGATCTATTTTAAAATATTAAATTTAATTATTTTTAATAAATAGGAGGTATACCCTCGGTAGCGTCTTTAAAAAATGTTTTTATTAGATCTATACTGCTAGATCCTTAACCTTAAAATTATTATATCCCTCTATAATACGTTAAAGAATATAATATAGCCTGTTTTATTATAATTAACTTTATTTAAAGAAGGCCGGTTAGCTAATTAAGCCCGTACTACTTATAATAGCTAAGGTATAAATAGTAATATTATTAGAAGTTATTTATAAAAGATTAGTTATTAAAAAGTTAAAAATAAATAATATAGGGGTCGTTATATTTAAATTAGTAAATAGCTAGTTAATAGTAATTCTAATAAAAAGTATTTTTAGGGGGCTAATTGCCGAGGAGCTAAAGATAAATAATATAATAATTATTATATTTAAGTTAATAATAAGACCTTAAATAAGGGAGGCAAAACGGCGATATTTTATAGAATATTTATTGTTATTATTAGTAGTTTTAAGATTAATAATATTATTATTCTTAACTTAAAATATAATAACTAATTATATATAGTGGTTTTCTTTTTAGCTTTATAGACATAAAAGATTAATCTTAACGGAATTAGCATTTAAAGGAAATTATATAATGTAATATATAATATAACTATATAATATATATCCCTTCGGCGGAGGCATCCGCCGGGGCATTAATATATACGATATATTATATAACGGGAAAACTAGGTATATTATACTATATTCCTAACTACTAACTTCCGCCCGACCTTCCGCCGCCCCTACGCCTAAACGACTAACTTTACCTACTTTAATATATATAAAACCTCCTAATACTAGCCTATATAAGTAGCTAGATCTAGTATAATAGCTTCTTTTTCTACTAGGGTCTATAGACCTCTTATATAATTTCTTTTTTTTTATAATATAGAGCGTTTTTATAGGGTTGGTTTTATAGAGTATAATTTTAAAGCTATTATCAAATTACCGGATTTTAGCGTTATATTTAGTACGGTTATTTATAACGTTCGTAATTTTACTTAATTAAATACTATATTTTTAAAAAATATTATATTATTCTATTAGTATATCTTTATAAGCTATAATAACTAGGGCGTTAAATAGGCTAATTTAATCGAGCCTAAAAGGGATAGATATATCTAGGGCAATAGATATTATTAGCCTATTAAATAATAATTATATATTACCTAGCGGATATTATTATTTAGTAGGTTTATTTAATAATAATATTTATAAATAATAAAGTATTTATATTTATATATATAATATAGAATATAATAAAAATAAAAAAAGTCTTTATAAGCTCTAGTATAAGTAGTAAGATATTAACTATATTAGCCTTTTCTCTAAAAGCCTTTACTTCGACGTTAAAGTTTAGAATATCTCTAGCGGCCTTCGACCTTTAAGGCCGACCTTAACGGTCGACCTTTATTATTAACCTTAACGGCCTATGCCGCTATATAATCTACCTACCTATATTATATTATATCTTTTAAATTAAAATTACTATATTAAGATAGGCGTATATATAGGGTATATTATATATATTATATACTTAAATTGCGTACTATATTATATAAATTTCTTTAAAAGCTAATCCTATTAAGGTTGATCTTTTATACTTATAAAGCTAAAAAACAAACTACTACGTATAATATATATAATATACCCTATATATATACTTAATTTAATATATTAATTTTGATTTAAAAAATATAATATAATATAAATAGTTAGGTTATTAATTATTAAAGATATATAAAATAATATATTTATATAATAATATAGGCCGTTAAAGTTAATAATAAAGGTTAATTATTAAGGTCGGTTATAAAGGTCGAAGGTAAATAAATAGAGGAGACTTATTTATATTTATTAGAGATATTATCAATTTTAATGTTTATATAAAGGCTTTTAGAAAAAGGGCTAATATAGCTAGTATCTTATTATTCGTACTAGAGCTCGTAAGGATTATTTTTATTTTTATTATATTCTATATTATATATATAAATATAGATACTACTTTATTATTTATAAACATCACTATTAAATAAACCTATTAAATAATAATATCCGCTAATTACGTAGTATGTAGTCGTTATTTCATAGGCTAATAATATTTATCGCCTTAAATACATTTACCCCTTTTAAACTTAATCAAATCTTCGGCTTATTTAATACCTTAATTATTATAACTTATAAAAATACGCCGGTAAAACAGTATAATATCTTTTAAAAGTACAGTATTTAATTAAATAAAATTATACATATTACAAAGAGTTCTACTATTGGGGCAGTACTATTTAGCTATTACGGCAGTAACCCACCTTTCTAGCCAATTAGTGCCTTCTATATAGAAGCTCGGACTATACCCTATATTTATACCTAGACGCCGTACTTATATAAGGCAGGTAGCTATATATAATAATTACCTATAGTCGTAATTATTTATTATTATAATTACTAAGTATTACTTAAATTAATATAGTAATAAGTAATTAAGTAATTAAAAATAGGTAATTATAATTAAAAATAAGAAATTACGACCGTAAGTAATCGCGATTAAGGGTAATTATAACTATAAATAATTACGACCGTAGGTAATTTATTACGGCCAGCTAGTTATAGTAAGTATATTAATAAAAGTTAAGGCTATAAGGGCTAAATAAACAGTATCGTAATCGTAAATAGCTTCCTTAAAGCTATATCTATAAGTCGTAAAATGAATAAGGCTTTAGTAATTAATTATAGTCTTATTAAAAGGTATTCTTAATAAAGATAGCTAAAAATAATTATAAGATCTAATATTAAGTTAATTATTAAAGAAGCTATAAGAAGTCTATTTTTAGGTCTAACTTAAGTTTATATTATATATAAATCTCGTTTTTAAATATATCCTTCATCTATATATTTATTTAACGGGCTCTATATTTTGAATATATAGGCTCCGTATTATAAAAAGACGGGATCCGTATTTTTAATATACGGATTTTTTTATTTTTTATCGTTATATAATTTAATTTATAATTCTTTTATTCTATTAAAATAATATATATATTTTACTTATTTATATATATATAATTATATTATAGCCGCTATAAACCTATAGGGTAGGCCTTAATCTTAATTATATATATTAAATTATAATATTAGGTCTCCCTTTTAAAGGTTTAGTCCTATAGACCTATAAATAGGTATTTATAGCCTAGGTTAAGGTCCGTTAAATTTATTTATTATAATATACTAATATAATATTAGGTCGTATTAAGAAACGTTTTTTAAAAAATATTATTTTAAAACTTTATTTAGTTTATAACGACGTATTTAATCGTTTTAGTTTTAAAGATGTTATATTTTATATTCGATATTTTCGTATTAAGCGCCCGTACTAAATAGTTAATAATATAAAAACGTACTAAGGTTTTAAAAACTTAAAACGTCTTTATAATGGTTTTATTATTATATTAAATTATAAATATATTATTTCTATCCGTTATAACCTTTTTTATAAATTATTTTTTTAATATGATAATTAAATAATTAATATTAAAAATAGGAAAAGAAAGAGGAAGAAGTTAATAATATTTTATTCGATCTTTATAAAAAGCTAGCTCGGGTATAATCTAAGGTCTTTAAAGTAATAGGTTACTTTGCTCGTATTTAAGTAATTTATAAAAAAAATAAAAAAAAGATATATAGAGACTTTTTCTTATAATATATAAAAATTAAAAAAAAAAACGTTCTTTTTATATTAAATATTTATAAGTGGTAAGTTATAAATAACTTTTAAGCTATTAACGTTCTTAACGATATTAATTAATCTTTTTTTAAGATTAGTGACGAGTTTATAACTTTAGGACCGTTAATATCGTCTTTTAATAATCCTTAAAAAGTTATTAAGAATTTTAAAGGTTTATAATAAATTCTTATATATTTTCCTTATATCCGTAGTATTTCTATTTAATTAGGAACTTTAATGTTCCGTTCTTAATTCTATTATCCATAATTTATTCGATTTTATATTCTAGTTCGTTAAGTTCTATAATAATATAATCTTTTATATATAAACCCTTAAATACTAATTTCAAAAATAAAATATAAAAGACTAAATAATACTTTATTATATTTAAGAATCTTAATTTATAATTAATTAATAAGACTTTCTAAACAATTTCAAAAGGTCTAAGTTTTTTATAATCTAATTTATTATTTAATTATTTTATTTTAATATTATAGTAAAGAAGGTAAGTACTATCCCCCTCTTTTAAAATTAGTCCTTTAATCCTTAATTTATCTATATTTTTCTTTATATATTAGTATATAAACTCGAGGTTTAAAAATATCTTCTTCTAAAGTTCTTTAAGTTTTACTACGTCTACTACTACTTTTATAATTTATAATTCTTATTATACTTCTCTATATATTATTAACTAAAATCCGTAATTTAAATAAAATAAGGATTCTTATATACTTTCGCTAACTATACTATTATATATAAATTAGGCCATTAATAATAATACTACTTAATTATTTTAATTATAGTTTATATAATAACGGAGGTATATTTCGAGAATCTAGTTAATTCTTTTTATTTAACTATCGGTTTAT
>NW_026851425.1:0-5564 GCF_030913485.1 Colletotrichum godetiae
ACATCACAAACTATAAGATGGGTATCACCGGGCTTTCCGTGGCTGTCAACAAGTACCAAGATCATCTCCCAGTCTCGAGGAGAACCGCAAGATGATGAGGTCTGAAATCCCGTCGACACAACCGGACCGAACCGAATGGCGAGGAGCTCGAACAATTTGTATCTCGACATGATGGTATCGTCATCCATGTTCCACCCGAGGATGCACAGCTCCCAAGGAGAGGAGGAGATGATGCTTGAAGTCTTCCGGTACAACGGATCGTGTCGTAATATGGTCCGGCCGCGAAGCTGCTGATGATTGCTGTTGGTTAGTTTTCCTCCCATCATTGACTTCATCTGTTGGTACCGTTACTGAGTAAAACATTCTTTATTAGATGGCGTCGCGCCACGTGCAAAGATGAACCAACACGATCTCGTCGCTTCCGATCTGCGCAGGAGGCCAGAAAAAGAGAGGTAAGCAGAGCTCTGAAGTTGTTGAAGCAGCAGAATGGTGGCGATACCGATGACGCTCGAGGGAGCCGCCAAGAAGGCTTTCGACTCCAATTCCATTACTCCCGGCACTCCCTTCATGGACATCTTGGCCTCGAGCTTGAGATACTGGTGCGCGTACAAGCTCAACACGGACCCAGCCTGGGCAAAGGTCAAGATCATCATCTCCGATGCAACAGTCCCCGGCGAGGGAGAACACAAGATCATGTCATTCGTGCGATCTCAACGCATCTCTCCCGATTACGACCCGAATACCCGACACGTCATTTACGGCCTCGATGCCGACTTGATTATGCTTGGTCTCGCAACTCACGAGCCTCACTTCCGAGTTCTGCGTGAGGATGTCTTCTTTCAAGATAGCAAGACCAAGATGTGCAAGCTTTGTGGACAAAAGGGCCACGAGGCTCGCGCTTGTCGTGGACAGGCCAAGGAGAAGGTCGGCGAATTTGACGAACAGGAGAAGAGCCCCACTTTGAAGCCCTTCATCTGGCTCCACGTTCCCATTCTGCGGGAGTACTTGGCCGTAGAGCTTAATGTCCCAGGTCTGCCCTTCCGCTTCGACCTGGAGAGAGCACTGGATGACTGGGTCTTCATGTGCTGTTTTGTTGGCAACGACTTTTTGCCTCACTTACCGGCACTGGAGATCCGTGAGAACGGAATCGACACGTTGACAGCCATTTGGAAAGACAACTTGCCATTCATGGGCGGCTATGTCACAAAGGACGGTCACGTCGACTTGGGTCGAGCGCAGTACATTCTCAATGGCCTAGCAAAGCAAGAGGACGCGATCTTCAAGAGGAGAAAGGAAACCGAAGATCGTAGAGAGGCCGGCTTCAAGCGGAGGAAGCTTCAAGAGGAGCAGCGTAACCCAAGGTTTGCCAAACCAAAGCAAGTCGACGATGCGTCTGCTGGCTTGAGCTTGTTTGCTGTGGCAGGAGGACCAAATGGCATCACCCACGACAAGGTGGTCGGTCGATCTTCGAACATGAATGCTAACACTGCCAACAAGAGTGCCGCAAGCGCTATACGGGACCAACTCAAAGGTTTGATGCCCAAGAATGAGCCCAGCCAGGAAGATGACTCGGCGAAGGCCACGAAGGAAGAGGTCCCTAAGTCAGCCGATGAGACCTCCGTACTGGGGAAACGCAAAGCCGAAGATGACTCGACAGCCAAGGCCGATTCCGCCGCGACAACCGCAAAGGGGCCCAGCACGTCCGCTGCCGAGGAGGCTGCGGTGGATCATGTCAGAATGTGGGAAGAGGGTTACGCCGATCGATACTACGAACAGAAGTTCCACGTTGATCGGAGCGATCTCGAGTTCCGGCACAAGGTTGCGCAGGCTTACGTGGAGGGCCTGTCGTGGGTTCTACTGTATTACTTCCAGGGCTGTCCCTCATGGGAATGGTACTACCCATACCATTATGCGCCCTTCGCTGCCGACTTTGTTGAGCTTGACAAGATGGATGTTCATTTCGAAAAGGGTCGGATCTCAAAGCCATTTGAGCAGTTGATGAGTGTGCTGCCTGCCGCTTCTCGCCACGCATTGCCCGAAGTCTTCCATGACCTTATGCTCAATGAAGATAGCAATGTCATCGACTTTTACCCGTCAGATTTCGAAATTGATCTGAACGGAAAGAAGATGGCATGGCAGGGAGTCGCACTGTTGCCGTTTATCGAAATGCCAAGGCTGCTCGCCGCCATCGAGACAAAGTACCCTCTCTTGAGTGAGGCAGACAAGGCGCGAAATGGCGTCGGAAGAGATGTGCTGCTCTTATCAGATGCTCACCACGAACTATATGATGAGATCACCACTGGTTTCTACTCTAAGAAAAAGGGAGCGCCGACGCTCAAGCTCAGTCCGCGGACCAGTGACGGTTTGGCTGGCAACATTGAGAAGATTCCTGACTATCTGCCTCACGGAGAGTTGGTATATCCCCTGGAGCGCGGTGGAATGCCGAATCTCGACTACGATAGGTCTCTAAGGTAAGTTGATATCGTAAAGGGTGAAGGTTGTCAGTTGCCGGGACTAACAGTGAAGCAGAGTCTGGTACACGTTCCCAGAAAGTTCGCACCCTCACAAGTCAATGCTGCTGCGCGGCGCCAAGCCTCCGGCTCCAGCTCTAGATCGCAACGATATTGAGACTCTGAAGGGGAAGTCAGCCCGAGGCGGGCGTGGCTATGGCGGAGTACCCTTTCAACGCGGCGGTGGACACCACAACGGCGGTCGGAGGGGGGGCCAGTTCAGTTACGCTCCTGATGGCGGACAGGGCCGCCAAGACCGGGGACCGCCCTCGTACGGAGGTAATGGTGGTGGTTATGGGCGGCAAGGATTCCAGTCGTCGGGGCTACCACCCACCCAGTCATCATGGCAACCTCCTCCCCCGGGGCACCCTGGGTTCGGAATGGGCCTACCACCGCCGCCCCCTCCAGCAGGATATGGAAACGACGGGCGAGCATCTAACGGTTCCTACCGTGGAGGAGGCTACAACCAGCACCAAAACTACGGACCACCACCACCACCAGGGCCACATTCGCAGTACAGCTATCCCGACGGAGGTCGGCAAGGGGGCCGTGGGGGCTACCAGGGCCGCGGCGGCTATGGCGGTGGACGCGGCGGCGGTGGAGGTGGAGGTGGCAGATATGGCGGCGGACGCAACAATTACTGATGTTTCGAGGGGAGTTGCTGCGGGAGATCAACGTGTCTACCGTGTATCCGCACAGGGGACTTTCACGACGAAAGCAGGAGGCTTGGAAACACGGGAATGGATGGATCGGTATCACCCGCATAGCGTACGAATAGTGTAGATGGGCGGGCATTGTAGACGAGTCGCCAGAGATATGGCGTGTTGCTCCGTGGAGCTAACTGCTGCTAGGTAGCGGAGATAGCGCCATAGGCTTGTGTCAATACCATTGTGGCAGCGATTCGTGGTTAACATACCTAGATAGTAAAGCCAGCTCCTGGAAGTGTTCAACGATGACGCATAGTGACCTGAAAAACATCCACCTTGGGTTATATTTGGCCATCCGTATTAGCAATAAGCTGTGAGCCCGAATTGACGGATGGCAGTTGTATCGGCCAAAGTTATAACGCGGGTGCTGACTGGCTGATATCATAAGAGCTCCAGCTTAGGTTGTCGGGGCTCAAAATTGAAACGCTGAGGCCCAAGTTTCCATAATCCATACGGTAAGGTAAGGTAAGGTGAGGCGCAGGTAAGCACGCAAGTGAGCATCCCCCCGCCGGTACTCACATTTTTTTAGGTTGACCTCCTGGCTAAGGTACCAGGCACTTTACCGCACCTCAGTCAGGGACAGGTCGAAGGTGACTGGCTGAGGTGGTGCTTGGCTTCAGATCAGCTGCCCCACGCCATCTTCCGGGCTCGGATTACCTTAACTACCTAAAGCCTCGAGGACCCAGAAGCAATTGGACCACCTCCCGTAGTGTCCGGAAATACATGTCACCTCTAGGTGCCTCAGGTCAAGTTGAAGATACAGAAGACACGGATTGATGTCTTTGATTTGCGGTTCTCCCATTAGGCCTTCCGACGGGAATGAGGCAAGGTAGCTCGGTAGGTACGTATAAGTTTACGTACCTACCGGCCTACCTTAAGGAGCACCGTAAGGTAAGGTACCTTAAATACCGAAGCTACGAGCTCCGACCTTACCTTAGCTTTTGGAGAATCTTGGCATCCCATCCCGTTCCGCGCACACCATCTCCACTCGCCTCACCCCGAAGGGGGAAGTACAGCTGGGACGTGACATTTGCTGCGTTGCATGGCGTTGCATGGCGTTTCATGCAGACCGGGCCACGACTATAGAGCTTATACTGGTAGGTATTCCTTTGGACAGACTGTAGGTAGGTGGTGATGTAAGATACGTGAGGTAGGTACGTAGGAACTTCTAAGTGGCATTAGCTGGACTCTTGCCCTTTTATGAGACAGAACCGTCTTACTTTGTCGTCCTCCCCAGGTCCACTTGCCCATCCATGTTGCGACTGCCCATTGGTCTCTTTGAAAGCTCCGTGGAAGTCGAGGTACCTTAATTAAGGTCAGGTCGCTATCAGGTAAGTAAGGTACGGTTCAAGACGTATTGCTGAGGTACCTATTTGTAAGTAAGGTAAGGTACTTCGCCTCAAAAGGCGACTAAACCCATCTCAGGTAGCAGCTCTGCTCGGCCGACGACGCTATCAGTGCTACCCCTCCACCTTCTCCCGGACTCCTGACATGGACGACTGTCAAACGCATGCAGGTGCATCTTTCGTCTTTTTTTCAATACATTTCTTTGCCTACCTCAAGGACGAAGAAGAGGGCGTCCCATTCGTCACCACCGCAAACCAAGCGGATGCCGATTCAACGCAAACTAGTCGCTCCCTATCGCCTAACTCGATTACTTTAATCCTTCTTTACCTCACCTTAGGTGGTACACCCCAGATCAGCGCATCGTTCGCTCTCCTGCCGGCTACCTCTCTTCGACGACGACTGCGACGACGACCAATTGGCCCTCTCGACCCAGCGATACCTCGGCTTTGCGCTCGTAGTCCGTCGCCATTGAGCTCCGCTGTACAGAACGTCTACGACCCTGGAACCACACAAGCCCATCGCAATACTCTGCCAAGTCATCACACTGCTTGAGCTGGAGGGAGGCGCAGAACACTGAGGACGCGCGCGTACGGTCATGAGCTTTATCGTTTTGGAGCGCAACATGAACGGCGATGCTGGTCTCGTCGGCTGCCTGGTCGATAGGCTTGCCACTAGAGTAAGTCGCTCCTTCCCTTTCTTTCGGACCTTGATCGTCAGATGCGACGCGCCCCCTCCTTCTCTTCCTTCTCTCGACTTGCTTGCGTATCCTGCTCTTGGAGACTTGACTGACAACATCTGCGCCCCTCTTAGCTCCCTCGGACAGGAACCCATGGGCAGGAGCTTCAGCAGGACGACGTTGTCCTCATCACGAGGTCGACACTGGTCAAAATCAGTACTCTGCCGTCGCCTTTGTTCTCGATTCCCTCGTCGCACTCCTCGAAGACATAATACGAAACTACAAGGGTCTCCCCCGCCCGCCATCCTCCTCATTTTCCTTTCC
>NW_026851426.1:0-5506 GCF_030913485.1 Colletotrichum godetiae
GAATCGTCTTTAAAAAGATTAATTTAAAAGTATTAAAGCTAATAAATACTTAATATCAAAGAGCCTTTTCTTTATTATTCTAACTGAATTCCTTATCCTCCCGATCTACCGCCGTATTTTAATAATTTTTACAACCTAATACCGTCTCTTATATAGTTATAAGCTACTCGATCTTATAAAATATAAAGAGCTATTTTAAAAATACATATCTACCTTTATTAATAATTATATTAGTTAATAAGTTATTTTATTAATTTATAAATTAATGTATATAATAAGCAAGTAAAGAAAAAGTAAAACATAGAACCGCGCTATATTATATAATAGTAAATTCTAACGCCTACCTTAATTTAATAAAACTACTTAAGATCCTTATCTTCAAACTTTCTTTATTAAATTAATACGTTTACGTATTATATCTAATATTCCTATAAACGTTATAGTACCGTTAACCTATTTTAATCCTTAATTAGCAACTATTATTTTAATATATTTCCTCCTTAACCTAGGCCATAGCCTCTCTCTATATCTAAAAGTCCTCTCCCTTAATTATAATTAAGCTTCCTTTTATCTAAAACGTATTTTTTTAGCCCTCCGGTATTAACTAAATAGTTATTTTCCTCTTAAAAGATCTAGTTCTTAGATCTTAATAAAATAATTTAATATATAAATTTATAAGCCTTTTTAAATAGATATTTTATAACTTCGATAATTAAAATTAAAGGCTATTTTTAATAAGCGATTTTATTTTTTAATAATATTATAAGACGTTCGGTTAGGTTATTTAATATTTAAAAAGTCTATATTAAAGGTATTATCGGGAAGGATCTTAAAGTATCGGAGTATATAACTTTATTTAAATTTTAAAAATATACTCTCTATATTTAAAAATTATAAGCCTACCCTTTTAAATTTTTTTTAAATATTTTTTTTATAATTATTTATATAAGCCTATAAAATACCGGGAAGAAGTTCTCTTTAATAATATTATATTACCCAATATATTTTTCCTTAATTTCTCGATTATATACTATTTTAAAAAGCCTAAAATATCTAATATTTAAGGGCAAAATAAATAAAACAAATAAGCCGGTATATAAAGATAATAATATTATCTTTTTATAAAAAAGCTTAAAATCTATAAAATAATGATTTTTATATCCGTTAATAAAGAAAGTAATATTAACCCTTTTTATATAATCTTATATACTGTTTAAAAACTAAACCTAATTTGGCCTTTTATTTATTATCTATCTATTTTTAAATATTATAATAACTTAATTATATAGGAGACTAAATTCTATATATTAAATAAAGGTAATATTAGCCTATAAGATAATATATAGCAGGATACTACCAACCTATAAACTAATAGCCTAAATAATTAAACTTTTTATAATTCTAAATTATATTAATTTGTATTTAAACGCCTTTCGGTATAAACAATTATACTAATTAAGATCTAGTTTATTATAAAATTAATCTTTATTAAAATTATAAATATCTAAATCCATAATACTATACTTCGTATTATATTTATTATAGCAAGATACATTTATTACGACTAGATCTTATATTAGGCCCTTTTATAATTATATTTATAAATAATCATTATATTAATTATATTTATAAGTTAAAGCTATTACTTATAAAGCTTTAATAATATAATTTGTTTTTTTAATATTATAAACTAAAAAATAATATTGAATCAGGTTGAGATATATTTAAATAGCTTCTCTTTTTTAAAAACCATTAAATTATATAAGTTCGGTATAATTTATTTATAAGGTATTCTTTTAATTATTAAGTTAATATAATTATTAATTAAATAAATCTTAATTATAGCCCGAGCGCTTAATTTTAAATAACTTTAAATAGCTTAAAGGGTAAACTAATATTAGATTCTTTATTTTAATGCGTTATAATAAATTTAAAAAAAAGCGCCCAATTATATTAAAGTAATGTGGTCGCGGTTCTATATTTCACTCGCTTATTATATACGTTATATTAATTTATTATTAAATTAGAATATGAAAGATACCCTATTTAATATTAAGACCTTACCGTCATTATTATTTTATATAAACACTAAAGAATAAGAATATTATTATTATAGTACTTACCGACTCCTCCCTCTTTAGGGGTACCTACCTTTTTAATAATACTAGCCTAGTTAATAAAAAGTACTTAAATAACCTTATAAAATTTAGAACCTAGTACCGTAATTAATTAAATAGAATATATACCGTAATCGGTTAGTATTCGAGTATAATAACGATATAAATTAGCTTAATAAAGTATATAATTAATAATAATAATAAATAAAATTAAGAGATAAAAGTAAAAAAAACTTAATAATTAACGGTAAAAAAAGTAATAAATGATTTAAAGTTCTTTTAGCTTTAATATATAATAAAATTATATTTTAACGATTTAGTTAATTAATTAAAGGCCGTAATTAAAAAGGTTTTAATTAAAATTAATAAAAATCGAAATTTATTAAGATCTTTTAATTACTATAATAAAAGCTAAAATAATTTTCGAATTATATAAGTTTATATAAGCCGAGTCTGTGCGAGGTTAGAAGTAAAAGGCTGGAATAATCCTTAGCTTTTTATTAATCGAATTAGTTTAGTAAAAGTGGGATATAGCCCCCTAGCTAACTGATATAGCCCCCTAGCAGAACTTCAAGTTATTAATAGTTAGGATATAGTATAATATACTTAGTTTTTTTATATATATATTATATATATTAATGCCCTGGCGGATGCCTCTACGAGGGGGAAAGTTACTTATAGGAAATTAAATTATTAAAGAATTAAGAATGAATAATATAGTAGTTTATTAAAGAATAGAATAAATAATAGTAATTATTATATTTAAGTCGATAATAAAACTTTAAATAAAAAGGTAAAATAGTAATATTTTATAAAATATTTACTATTATTATTAATATCTTCAAAATTAATAATATTATTGCCTGAGTTTAAGTATATATAACTAACTATATAATAAAAGGTGTTAAAGATAGGTTCGTTATTATTAAGCCCTAAGTTTAGAGCCTTGAATACTATTGTTTTTTTTATTAAATATAATAAAATTACCCTTTTCTTACCTCTTTTTATTTTTCATATTAAAGTTAGCTAAGGCTTAAAGTTCTATTTAATAATTTAATAATAAGGCCGATTATTTAATAAATATAGAGTTAATAAACCGATAATATATTAAGGGACGGGATTATTAAAATATTTAATAATATTATAATAAAATATTATTTTATTTAAAGAATATTTAGATGTTAATAATCTTATGTTTTAAAAATTTAAGGACCTACTTTTTATATTATTATAAATTAATTAATATAATATTATAAAGGTATTATATATAAGCGAGTAAAATAGACAAGCGAGTGAAATATAGAACCGCGACTATATCACTTTGATATAATCGGGTATTTTTCTTCTATAACTTACTATAATATGCTAAAGTAAAGAATCTAATACTTAACTTATTTTCTAGGCTATTTAAAGTTACTTAAATTAAGTGCTCGGGCTATAGCTAAAATCTATTTAATTAGCTATATTACGTTAACCCGGTAATTAAAGGGAATACCGTTACGACGTAATATTATACCGAACTTACGTAATTTAACGGTATTTAAAAAAAGAAACTATTTAAATATATCCTCGACCTAGATTCCCAATTATTTCCTCCCTAGCTTCGTAGTATTAAAGAAATAATAAATCGATTATTTACTAACTATAACGCACTCTTTATTAGGAAGTAATAGGTTTCGAACTTTATTAAATAATAACTATAGTTATAAATATATCGTTTTTATAAATACGATTATAAAAAGGCTTAATATAAAGATCCAGTCATAATAAACATATAGTTCTTACTTATAATAAACATAATTACAAAATACAGTATTATAAACTTAAATATCTATAACTTTAATAAGACTAGCTTTATAATAAGCTAGATCTTAATTAATATAGTTATAACTAGTATTAAAAGGTATTTAAATATAAAATTAATATAGCTTAGTAATTATAAATAAATTATAGTTATTTAGGCTATTAGTTCGTCGGGTTATAACGTCCCGCCGTATATTATCGTTACGGGCTAGTATTACCTTTTTACTTAATATATAAAATCTAATCTCCTATACGATTAGGTTATTATAACGTTTAAAAATAAATAAATAATAAATAAAATAGGCCTAAATTAGGCTCGGTATTTTAAACGGTATATAAGACCGTATAAAAAAGGTTAACATTGCCTCCTTATTATCGACGGATATAAAAATTATTATTTTATAAATTTTAAACTTTTTTATAAAAAAAATAATATTATTACCTTATATATACCGGCTTATTTATTTTATTTATTCTAGCCTTTAAATATTAGATATTTTAGGCCTTTTAAAACGGCGTATAGTCGAGAAATCGAGGATAAAATACGTTAAGGTAATATATATATTATTAAAAAGGACTTCTTTCCGGCGTTTTATAAGGTTTTTATATAAGCGATTATAAAAAAAAATATTTAAGGAGGATTTAAAAAGATAAGGTTTATATTTTTAAATATAGAGAATATATTTTTAAAACTTAATATAAAGTTATATATTCTAACGCCTTTAAGATCCTTTTTAATAATACCCCTAATATAGACTTCTTAAATACTAAATAACTTAATTAAAGCGTTTTTATAATTATAATTTATTAAAAATAAAATTATCTATTATTAAAATAGCTCCTTAACTTTAATTATTAAAGTTATAGAGTATTTATCTAAAAGGGCTTATAGGTTTATATACTAAATTACTTTATTAAAATCTAAAAATTAAATCCTTTAAAAAAAGAAATCTATTTAATCGATATTAAAAGGCTAAAAAAATATATCTTAAATAAAGAAAAAGCTTAATTATAATTAAAAAAGAGGACCTCTAAATATAAAGAGAAACTATAGCCTAGATTAAAGAGGAAATATACCGGAATAATAGTTACCGATTAAGGATTAAAATAAGTTAATAGCGCTATAATGTCTATAAAAATATTAAATATAATATACGAACGTATTAATTTAATAAAAAAATATCCGAAGATAAGGATCCTAAATAATTTTATTAAATTAATAAGGTAGGCATTAAGATTTGCTACTTTATATAATATAGTCGCGGTTCTATATTTCACTTACTTATCTGTTTTACTTATTTATTATATACGTTAAATAAAAGAATTATTATTATAAAGATATAAGGGCTTAAGGTTAACTAAATGATCTATAATATTTGAAAGATATAACTAATAGGCTTAAAAAAAGAAAAGTCAGTAAAAAAATTAAATAATAATTAATAAATATATAAATTTAAATTCAAAGTAAGATATTTATAAATTATAATAAGTTTTTATATTTTAAATCTAATTAAAGGGTCCCTTTAAGACCTTAGCTCGTAAAGGGTCGGTAATAAGTTTACTTATATTTATTTAGATAATATTAG
>NW_026851427.1:0-4642 GCF_030913485.1 Colletotrichum godetiae
GTATTAATAAAATAAAGGTCGGTATTAATACGGTTTTAGTCTATTAAGTACTAGATAGTAAAGCTATTACGGACTAAAGCTTATTTTTAGAGGGTCCATTATAGGCCTTATAAGGCGTCGGTAATTTAGGTATTATTATTAAGGTATATTACGGTAGTTATTATTAATTTATTAATATAAATAAAACTTTTTATTAACTCTAGGACCGGTCGAATCGTTAATAAAATAGGTAGTATTATAAAGCGAAAAATTAATTTCTAAATAGTAGTTTTAAATTTATTAATAATAGCTTTTTTAATAGAGCTATTAAAAAAGGAAGTTTAATAGGTCCCTTAAATTTAGGTTTTTTGCTAAATTTATTATTATAAAGATTACTATTATATTATTATTAGTTTATAGTAGGGCTAGGCTACTATTAACCGCTACTTCTATTTATAATAAAAGGTTTTGCAGTAATCCTATAGCTATAAGGTATTATTTATAAAAAGCTTATAGTACTACTAAAACGTAGTAAAAACTTTTAATATTATATTATATCGGGTTATTGTTATATTTTTTTAATCAACTTAGTATTATAGTTTATTATATTATACCTATAATTTAATTATCTATAAGATTTTATATTTAAGTTTATTAGTATTATAATAAATTGGTAGCGGGGGGTTTTAACATTACTTAAGTAGGGGGTCCTTTACGGCCTTTTATAACTTACTTAAATAAAAAATTAAGTAGGTTTTATTTTATATAAGTAATTTTATAATTTATATATTATTTAAATTAATACCGGTAATAGGCTATAGGTCTACCTAGGGCTATTATAACTTATTAATGTTTTAGGTTTTTTAATAAGAGACGTTTATAAATACTTAATTATTAATCTTTAAATTATTAAATTATTAATAGTAGTTAATATATTTCCGGTATCTTACTTAGGTAACTTTTATACTACTTCTAGTAATCTTTTAGGCCTTATAGATACCCTAGGCTATCTATTAAGCCTTAATATAATTAAGTTTTTTTTTAGTTAAATTAAAGTATCGGGTTTTAGTAAACTAATTAAAAAATAATCGAGGTTAACGGCCGAATTTAATTTTATAAAGTAATAGCCCTATGGTTTTGCTAGGTTAGGCTATATAGGTAGAGTCTATTATAAATAATATATTACTTTAATTATTTTAATAATAATTAATTAAGGGCTATAGTTATTAAAGAATATATTAATTTAAAATCTTAATTTAATTATTTATTTATGAATAGTTTATCATCGATAATTATAGCTTAATACTATAGAGTATATAGAGATTTTTTTTTAAAAAATCTAATATAAATGAAGGATTACAGTTAAAGGTAATAAATAGTCTTAAGTAATTTAAAAATTAATAGTATTTATTTATAGAATATTCTATTTATATTCTATATAATAATAGTTTTATAACAAGGTATTAAAATAGCTTTTTTATTTAGTTTATTAATTATAATATATATTATATTATAGCCCTTTCAATTAGGGGGTATTATTATAAAGTTTATCGAAATATACTATTATAGGTAGTCGGGTATAGGTAGAGGCCTTAGTTCCCCTAGGGGCTTATTACGGGGTTTTTAAAAATAACAGTATATATAGTAATTTTTAACGTACTAATATATATTTACCGTAAGGCTAACTTATTAATATTATTACTTAATTATTTTAATTACTTTATTATACCCTAAGTATATAAGGAGTTTTTATTTATGGACTTTATAGATAATTATAGTACGTAAATTATCTTTCTTAGGTATAACGAGCTTGCTATTTATTATTAGTAATTCGTTATTTTAAATCTTCTAATATTTACGGTTTTTAATCATTAGTATTTATATTAAGATAAGCGATATTATTACTAAGTTATAATTAAGTTTTAATATTTTTTTAATTAGTAGGTATTCTTAAAGCTTGCTTTTTAATATAAAGGACTTAACAGCGAGCTTAGGCTATTATACTACATTTTTTAAATAGTATTTATAGTTTAATAATAACATCTAGCGATAGTAGTTTTATCGGTAATAAGACTTAGGTTTAGTTAGCTTTTTTAGTACCTATTAGGTCCTAATATCTTTATTTTCTATAATAGTATGTTAGCGAATATATTTTCTTACTCTAAACGATATTAGATTTAAAAGTTAAAGTTAGTTAGGGTATTAGCTTAGCGGGCCTATTATAGGTTAAAGAGGCGTTTTATTATAAAGAATAAAAGCGGCTAATAGTCTATAATAATATTAAACTTCTAATAATAGCTAATTAACTTAGTACATTATTCCTTTAAATAAATAATTATTATTAGTATTTCTTTATCGTATATAGCGTAGTTAAGCTCTACGTTATTTATAATCTTTAAATAGAACGCTATAGGGTGATATAGGCCATTATTTATTTATTATTGGATTAGGGCTCTAGTATATATTAAGTTTAATATGTTAGTTTTTAGGTATATAGGTAATTTAGGCCTAAAATAATAGAGCATAGGCGCTATTATAAGGGCTAATTTTAATATTTTAAATACGGTATTATAATCGGTATTAAATTAGAAGGGCATACCTTTATTAGTTAGTTTTATTAATAGTCTAGTTAGGTACCCATAGTTTTTTATGAATTTTATATAGAAATTATAGAAGCTAAAGAACAATTAAATACTTTTAAACAATATAAGCGGTTTTTAATTCTATACGATAGAGATTTTATCCTTATTAGGTTATATATTATTAATATTAATTATAAAATCTACGTATTTTATAGTAATAATACTAAATTTATATTTCTCAATACTAGCCTATAATCTAGTTTTTATAAGTAATCTAGTATTTTTATAATATACTCGTAATACTATAAGGGGTCGTTTAAAAAGATTAAGATATTATTTATATATATAGTATAAAAATTATTTAGATATTTTATTAATATATTATTTATATATTATTGATATATAGCTAGTTTATTATAAAAGCCGAAGGGTAATGTTTTATATTTATATACCTTATAATAAGTATAATAGGTCATAAGGTTTTTTAAAATAAAATCAAGGTAAATACGGTAAAAGGTTTATTTAATATCAAGTTTAATAAATACTTTAATTTAGCTTAGCTATATTAACATCTTATTAATTAAAGGTAAAGGGTACCGATTTTCTTTTATAATCTTATTTAGTTTCCTAAAATCGATATAGAATTATAAACTATTATTATACTTTTTAATAAATAATATTAGCGATATAAAGGGTGCGTTACTAGGCTTGATAAATCCTTTATAAAGGTATTTCAAAAGGTAGGCTTTATGTAAAGGTACCGGCAGGTAGGCACGAAGCCCCTGGCCGAGGAGCTTACTTAAGCGTACATGTGGTGCACGTCTGGCATGTAGTGCTAGAAATGACTGATCTTTTAGGTTAATTAATAAGAGCGTAATATACTACTTACCCCCTTATAATACTTTTAGTATTATATAGGTCTTTTAGTTAATAAGAGGCGGGCGTTAGGCGGGTAAGGGCCGGGTTTAAATCTTATTTATAGTACTAGTATTTATATATATTTATTAATTTACATTAAGTTTAAAAGAAAGTATATAGACTATAAACTAATTACCAATTTAGTAGTTATATAGAAGCTAAGTATTTATTTTTAAGGTTAGTATATATACCTTCTTTTTAAATAAGCAGGTAAGTACTAGGTATATATAGTAAATTATAATTACGATATAATATTAGTATATTACTTACTACTTTATTGAATATATCCGTCTAGGGCTATAGTATTTCTAAAAACTTTATAGCGATAAGGTCTTAGGTTTTTTAATTATTGTTTTTTAAGGGGGTTTTTTCTATTTATCCTTAGTTATACGGTCTAGTTCATATATATAGTAATATAAAGCTTAGCTTTATATCTTTACGCTTTAGGTTAATTTTGAATACGGGGGTATTAATAAAGGCGATATTTAGGGTATTATCTATTTTTTTATATTAGGTAGAGGCCTATATGGGTTTAGTTTTTATTAAGGGCGTTAATAGTGTATTTTAGAGCATATAGTCTATCTTTTAGGCATTTTTAACGTCTTTAAACTACTATATATATCGGTCTTTTATACCTAAAGGTCGATTAAGTATTTTAGTAGGCTTAGGTAATACTTATTCTTTTTATAGTTGTTTATTATATTATACTATATTTATTTTAAATATCCTTTACCGTTACTCGGTATTGATTTAGTGCTATACATTAATAACTTTAGTAGTATATAGGTCTTTTATATTTTTAATAGTAATGAAAAGGGTATTTTATAATAATAATTTTTTAGGCTATATTAGGCGCTTATAATATACATTTACGTTTATTTTATAATATTTAAACTAATTTTTTTTAAAGATTAAGTTATAGTACTTTATATTAAGTTAGAATAAAGGTATTTTTAAAAGGACCTAATAGCTAATATATAGGTTAGTAGTTTATATTATATTAATATCTTTTAATTATTTACTATTAAATCTAGTAATAAGGATAATGTATAGTAATTTACTAAATAGGGCTATATAAAAATCTTATAATAATAAGGTTATATAGTTATTTATAAATCTATATTTATTAATTACTATATGTTATAGGATTTTATATTGTTTTT
>NW_026851428.1:0-4585 GCF_030913485.1 Colletotrichum godetiae
AGTAATACTTCTACTAGCTTTATGTACGACATTCACTTCACTGGCGTCGCGGTTGACCCCTTCGGTGACGGATTACTTGATGTTGATTGCCTGGCCGAGATGTGCCCGCTCATCGTCTGATGGCTGGCTGTAAGATCTGAACTGTTCGTACGACACCTGTCAAATAGACGACCGGCGAAATAGCGGAGATCCATCAGTGACGGCCTGCTGCAGGCTACTTGGATATGTCCTTAAGTCGCCAAAACTGGACCTCAACCCTCCCGCGACGGGGCTTGAAATCTGACCATGGAGCAACTGGAATGGACCAGAACGGAGCGTTCTTGCTCCCATCCATATCACAACGTTTTGACGCCCTATTTCTATTCGAAGATGCGACCACTTTCACTTTGTCAAAGGCACCAGCATTGCGCGTCAGATCTATGGCTACGCGCAAGTAATTGGCTTGTTCACTATTACAACCTCTTCACGTCGATAACTTCAGTTTGATTGAACGAGTACTAGCTGAAACCCAGACCATGGTAGGTCTGGGTGTGATCGAACGGGACAGTATTGGATGCATCCATCAATGGCTCTTCGTATGGGCCAAGCCTGAAACTTGTGGCAAAGCCCGACCACGTGATTGTGTTGTTTGCAATCCAGCCTATTTGACGGAATCTTCAATCTTCGCATACACAGGGCCTCCCTCTTCATCAAGATCGGGAACAAAGGGGCACCAATGCTTCCAACCCTTGGTCTGTCCTTCTGCCTCCTCCGCAACAGCCACCGCCATGTCAGATAGAGAGATGCCGTGCAGACGCCCTTCGAAAGTTGCAAGATCACCCCCCACAGCAGTTAGGTTCGGTTCCCTCGGCTTGACAGGAAGAATTTCAAAGGAGACGTGGTACGACCCTGTCCGCGGTCCAGGTCGATACAGCGCCGGAGTAGACATGTAAGTCCACTTGAAGGATGTATTGCCATCGAAAAACATTGCGGTTGTGCGACTGCCTTTGTGGAAGTCCACCACTGGACCCTTCATGTCGAAAATACCGTCCGCCGTCGCGAGCACGGATTGCGTCTGGCTAGTCGGCTTGCCGCTCTTTTCTAGCAACCAGGCCTAGGTATTATTCAGAGGCGATTCAAGTAGAAACGGCCATACAAACTGCAAAATGTGATCCGAGCTTTGGAGCAATATCGGTTAAAGTTAGGTCGGCGCTATAATTAGTCGGTACTTCCTATTAACCGGAGACTCGGGATTAAGGTTATATAGGTAGTTATTAAAGTTAAGCTACGAAAAAGGGGTACTAATAAGGTAATTAAAGAATGATAAATAGGAAGATCATTTTACACTACTTATTTACTACTAAAAAGTATAAAGCAGTATTAAATCGCTATAAATAGCTTTATTAAAATTAATAAAAAGCATCGTATACTTATCTATCGGAAATATAAAACAGTTATCTAACCCGGAAGCGGTATTAAGTCGTACTTCCGCTATAAATATTAGCTAAAAGGAGAGGTTTTTAGAGATATTAAGGATTATTATAGCTACTCGGATCTAGCTAATTTAAAAGTTAATATTCTACCCGGCGATAGTAATTTAGCTATTGAATAGCTTAACGTTCTATAGGGGCATAGTTACTCCGTATACCGCTATCTTACTACAATAAAAAATAACATTATACACTATTAGTAAGAAGCCGGGTATATAGTAACTAAGCTAAAGTTAATAACAATCCGGTTATAAACGTAAATATATAAGAAGTACGTACGATATTAAATTATCAATAACGACGAGACCGAAATAGGACCTAGTTTAGATAATAACGGCAGGAAGGATGCCATAAAGCTAATAATAGCCCAATATACGGCCGAACTCGACGCCGAAGATACCGAACAGCTAAAAATAAAAGACTTAAAAGAAAATATAGACCGGGACTTATTATAAATAAAGAGGCTATAATAAGTTAAATATTTTAGGTCTTACGATCTTTTCGGGATCTATAATACTACTGAATAAATACGGACTAAGAATATAGTACTAAGATAAGACTAGGAACGGGATAAAAAGGCCGTACGGGAGCGATTAATTTTATTACGTCTCGGGAAGAGCTTTAATTATAAGGTAAAACGGTATAGTTAGCGATTAAATAGCATACTAGCTAAAACGTTTTAATAGCTTACTAATATCGTAAACATTAGCCCTAGTAGGATACCGTTCGGGCTTAAAAGTAAAGAAGCGTCTATAACTAAATACCGGTCGGTAAGGCATCAGTATCTAGGCTTTTATTAACGAGTATACCAGATCGGAAAAAATAAAGTACTAGAGCATCGGGCTATCCGCTTTATAAACAAGTAATAGGGCTTACTATATAATATAATAGCCGAACTAGATAGGAGTAATATCGCTAATAACTACGATAATAGGTTCTATAACGGCCAAAATAACGATAACGACAAAAAAAGGGTCGAGGGTATCCATTCCCAGGGCAATAATAAAATATTCGACCAGGCTATATTTTTATTTCTTATCGTTTTAATTAAAACCTAGGTCGGTAAGTAAATATACTCTAACTCGCTACTATACTTCTATATAGTATTAAAGATCCGAACTTATCCGGTCAGGTATATAGAGCCGTATTTATATATAAGTATATTAACGGCTATTTTATAATAGTCCCGGCTTTTTTTTTTAAAGGCCGTATTTAAAGGCTAGCCCCGGGACTAGAATAAGGTCGGGATCTAAACGGTACTTGTATTTTAGGACCAATACGCCGCTTAAATATATATAAGCGTATATACGGTTATTAGTACTATAATTAGGTAAATGGCGCTTAATAAAGGCTAGTAATTACAGATAAGTAGATAGCTATCGGTATATTAGGCAGACAATAGCAAGTTACTATTCTATAATAGCAAGCATATTATTATCCAGGACTTTATACAAGCACTCCAGGACCAGGTCGTCAACATATAAAAGCTACTCAGCTTATTATACGGGAAGGACTAAAAAACAATTAAAATATAGATTAAGCTAGGACGGATTATGGATAATATAATACGGCTCGGGGCAAAATAGTCATTTATAATAAAGCTAAAAAATAGCTAGCTAAAACCCGGACTGGAGGTTATAATAAAATAGTTAAGGGTGTCGATATAGGACCCTAAAAAGTAGTAACTTAAGCATAAAGGGGTATGACGATAGCTTTAGTAGCTAAAGATGTTCCGGAAAATACTTATAATACTTATTTACGTATAAAATAGGTTACCCGGCCGAAGGCCTAAAATAGTAACGTTACGGTACTATAATTTATAATAATTTATCCATAATATCTTTATACTTAACGGGTAGATAATAATCATAACGGACTAAGATAAAATAAAGATAATCCGGAATAACTTATATAAAGTAGTACGGTTTATACCCAAGGGGATCGGGCAGATAATAATAATATATATCGCATAACTAATACCGGCAGAACGGGTACTCTAGTATAAAAGTAGACTAAACGAACTATACGGGGTATAATTAAAGTTTATATAGTAGGACGGTAGCTCGGGGGTATAAGAAACGGAACGACTTAGCTAGATACTAATATAGGTAATATAGACAATAACGGGCATACGTCTAGAAATAGGACGGTACCAGGCGGTAGCTATCAAGATAGGCCGTCAAATATAAAAGCTTATACTACAATAAATTAAAAGCCGGTTCAATAACGACAATAAAAATAAGGATAATATCAAAATAGACCTAGTTATTAAAGAGCCAGTATATTATAAAAAAAGCTAAAATATTATATAGGATCTAATATCGACGTATAAGAACCGGGTAGTATAATAACATTATACTATCTATATTAGGTTCCTAAATAAGCTATAGCCCAAGATAATTATAATATTCTAGAAAATTAGCTAGCTATAATATCGGTTTTTAAAAAAGGAGGCGGCTAAAGAGGCGGCTAGGGAGGCGGCTAAAGAGGGGAAGTAGAAAAAGGTAGACAATATAGCAGAGGAAAAGATATAATAATAAATAGGACTCGGCCAGCACAAGCAGATATAGAATAAAGCAGCAGTAAAAAATATAGAGGATATAAAAAATATAGAGGATATAGTAAGTACGGACGAAGCAATAGTAATAGGGCTATATAAGTTACTCGGGCCTGAATATTATTCAGAGGCGATTCAAGTAGAATCGGCCATACAAACTGCAAACTGTGATCCGAGCTTTGGAGCAATATCGGTTAAAATTAGGACGGCACGATGATTAGTCAGTGCTTCCCATTAACTAGAGACTCGGGATTAGGGTTATATAAGTAGTTACCAGGGTTACTCTACGAGAAAGGGGTACTAATAAGGCAATTAAAGAATAATAAATAAGAAGATCACTTTACACTACTTATTTACTACTAGAAAATAAGAAGCAGTATTAAATAGCTATAAATAGCTTCGTCAAGATCAACGAGAAGCATCGCATACTCATCTATCGGAAATACAAGACAGCTATCCGGCCCGGCAGCAGCATCGAGTCTTAGGGTTAGGGTTAGGGTTAGGGTTAGGGTTAGGGTTAGGGTTAGGGTTAGGGTTAGGGTTAGGGTTAGGGTTTAGG
>NW_026851429.1:0-4549 GCF_030913485.1 Colletotrichum godetiae
CGGTTTGATTATACTCGATAATATAAAGGTCTTTATAATTAAAGAACTATAATGCTAAACGGCTATTGATAAGGGTTAGGCTAAATAAAAGTTTTATAATATATTATTCTTATAAAAAAATAAAATATATTACTTAATAATATTATGGTTTACTAAATAATATATTAATGAAATGAAAGTTGAATACGTTAAAAGTATATATAAATATAATTTGAAGACATTAAATAGTAAAAGTAAATAATTTAAAAAATAAAGAGGTATAAATATATTATCGGTACTACCTATACTTTTTTAAAAATTAATATATATTAAGGTTATTATTGAAAGGTAGGCTTTAATAATTCAAGGATTTATTAAAAAAGAGGTCTTTATAGATATGAATAGTTATTTTTAATAAACTTAATTAATATAAGGTTAATAAAGAAACTAGATTTACAAGTAATATATATTAAAATCCCTTTTTATATAGATTTAATAGTAAGAAAGTAGAAATAAGACCGGCTTTTTAATCAACGTTCTTTTTATTAAATTTAAAAAGGCGCTTAAAAAAGATCTAGTAATTATTTATTAAAGCCCTATATTGAGAAAATAAGGGACTTACATTTAATCCTGGTATTTTATAAAACGGGAAGGTATACTAATTAATATAAAAATAAATATTTAGTACTATAGTTAAATCTTTATTATTAAACTAGCTACGTTTATATAAAAATTATTAAGAATAAGGAAAAAATATATATATTTTATATTTATATAAACGTAGCTAGTTTAATAATAAAGATTTAACTATAGTACTAAATATTTATTTTTATATTAATTAGTATACCTTCCCGTTTTATAAAATACCAGGATTAAATGTAAGTCCCTTATTTTCTCAATATAGGGCTTTAATAAATAATTACTAGATCTTTTTTAAGCGCCTTTTTAAATTTAATAAAAAGAACGTTGATTAAAAAGCCGGTCTTATTTCTACTTTCTTACTATTAAATCTATATAAAAAGGGATTTTAATATATATTACTTGTAAATCTAGTTTCTTTATTAACCTTATATTAATTAAGTTTATTAAAAATAACTATTCATATCTATAAAGACCTCTTTTTTAATAAATCCTTGAATTATTAAAGCCTACCTTTCAATAATAACCTTAATATATATTAATTTTTAAAAAAGTATAGGTAGTACCGATAATATATTTATACCTCTTTATTTTTTAAATTATTTACTTTTACTATTTAATGTCTTCAAATTATATTTATATATACTTTTAACGTATTCAACTTTCATTTCATTAATATATTATTTAGTAAACCATAATATTATTAAGTAATATATTTTATTTTTTTATAAGAATAATATATTATAAAACTTTTATTTAGCCTAACCCTTATCAATAGCCGTTTAGCATTATAGTTCTTTAATTATAAAGACCTTTATATTATCGAGTATAATCAAACCGTTATAATAATTACAATAGATCTCAAAAATCTTAATTTTTTTATACTATTAACTCGGTATTAGATTACTTTTTATTCTTAATATAGTCATAATTGTTTTAATAATTTAAGTAATATATATAAAAACATTCTACCTTTTAGATTATAATTCTTAACTTATTAATAATAATTTAATATTAAAAAACTATTCTCTATAGCTTTAATAATAAATTAAAAACATAATTATAAGCCTCTTTCTTATTATTTTTAAAAAGCGAACTTAAGTTATAATAGATTGTACTTTATTTAATGAAGAACTATAAAAACGTTACCTCTTTCTTTTTCTTTATTCGAAGTTAATATGTTTTCAATAGAGAAATAAAAAAACGTTTTAATTTACTCTGTTATTAAGACTTATTTAATAGTTTTTTTATTACGTTTAGATTAGTAAAGCCATTTTAAAAAAAGAGTTATTAAATTCGGTATCTATATAAGGCCCTTTAATAAAAGTCGTTTATTTCTTTAACTACTTTAATTTAATTATTTATCTAAGCTATTACCGTATTGTTCCTTAATATTTAATAATTATAACTTCGGGGTTTTTTGATATTCGAATACTCTCTCTAACCTTATTAACCTTTTAATAAAAAAATAAGCAATTTTTCTTCGATATTTTAATCGTTCTAAATAAAATAATTTAATAAAATCGTTGAAAAAAACTATTACTATAAGGCTAGGCCTCTCATTTATCATATTCATTAATTACTTCCATTGATAATAAAAAAATATATCCCCTTATCCTCTTTACTTCCCTCTTACCTTTCTTTTTATACCTAAATTAACGGGTTTTTAAATTATTATTAACTACTATTATCATCTAATACCGGAATTTGATCTTATTTTTCATTTTAACTTAAATATAATATAAAACATAGTATATCCTTAATAAGTAAAATTAAAACCCTAATTGTTTTAATATTAACTAAAAGTCGGTAAGCTCTATATTTATGATTAATAAAAGATGCTTATAATTCGTCTATATTAATATCTATTACTTTTAATATTAAATTAAATAATAATAATATTAAGAATTATTTTTTAAATAATCTTAATTATCTATATATAAGGGTGCCTAGTACACGAGTACCTGACTAGGCCTAGCTTAGCTATAAGGCTATAAATAAGGCTTAGTAAATCTTTAATAAAGCCTAGCCTTAAGGAAAAAGCTGATTTTTATAATAGCCTTATGAGAATATTAAATTTAAGTTTATTTAATATATTAAACCTATTTTTATATCTTTATTAATTGTAATATTAATTTATATTTTTTATAATCTTTGAACTTTATAAACCGGTATAGTTAATATAGGATAGAAATACAGTATTAATCCGATATAAGTAACTAAAATAAGGAAAATTATATTAATAATATATCGATATTTTTTTAGAGTAATATGAATATTAAAGTTCTCATATTTTTGAAAATAAAATAGCGGGCCTATTATACTTTTAAAAGTAGGTATATTATTTAGAGATATTAAACAATCAAGCATTAATTATTAAACTTTTTATAAAACTTAGTCTAGGCTTTTTTAAAAGCTTGATTAATTCTTATAAAAATAATAAGTCTTTATATTATAAAGACCATATAATATATATATATAAGAGGGGCGCCTATTAATAGATATATTCATATAGGCTTTATTTTTATTACTTAACGTAGCTATTATTTATATTAATAATTAATATTCCTTATTATTAGACCTATTACCATTACCGCTATAATTACGGTCCTTAATTTATTTCGATTTAGCCTTAAATATAACGTTAAAATTAATATAATAGATATAAAGTTATTACTAAGCGTCTAAGAACTACTTATTTAATATAACCTTTATTTATTTATTATAATCTATAATAATGATGATAATAATAATAATAATAATAATAATAATAATAATAATAATAATAATAATAATAATAATAATAATAATAATAATAATAATAATAATAATAATAATAATAATAATAATAATAATAATAATAATAATAATAATAATAATAATAATAATAATAATAATAATAATAAAAGCTATATACCCTCCTTATAGGCCTCGGTAATAATTCACTACTTATAACTATACTTATAAAACTTAAATTATTAAATATTAATATTTTAAATAGGCCAAGGCTTATTGACCTAATTATATTAAAAAGTATATTAAATAATTCTTCCTCGAGCTTTATATTTATTCCGCTTTATAATATTAAATTTATTAACTTTAATAAAGATATTAATTTAGTTAAAGAGGGTATTACAAATTTACTTGGAATCGTTAAAAATTAAGAGGTTAAGGATTTTAACAAAAAAAGGAAATTAAGATTAATTATTTGGAATATAATAAAAGGTTATTATTCAAGAAGATATTTTATTATTAAAGGATTATTATAGGGGTAAATAGAATAATAAATCAATTTGAGAACTTTATAACTTTTATCATGAAAAGAAATATTTTTATTATTAAAAAGCGCCGTTATTAACTATTAATTAGTTTTAATACCCTATATAATAAATAATAATAAAATATTAAACTAATTCTTTATAAAATCAAAAACTTATTAAGATTATTTATTAAAAAAAGAGACTATACTTTAAAATAAACTGTAAGAAAGTAGTTTATCAAGTTTTTTCTATTTATTTTAAAGAAAGAAAATAAAAAAGATATAGTATCAGTTTTATATTAAAGTAATTAATTATAAAAGGTTACGTATCTTAAAGTAGGTTAGTTAAAAGCTTAATAATAAGGTTACGCTACTTTTAAGAATTATTAGCTTTATATAATTAATTAATACTAAGATAATTACTTTTTAAAAAGGAAAATAATAATAATTAGCTAGATAATAATAAAAGACCGTAATTAATTAATAGTCGTTTTTATAAAAGAGGAGGTTCAATAGTAGCGGTATTACTTTAAAATTAGCCCTATAGAATATCTTTATATTAGATTATAAAAGTTCTTATTAATAAATAATATAAATCGAACTTAGGGGTTTGATAATATAACTTTAAAATTAAAAGAATAAAAGAATAAAAAGGGTAAAGATATTTTATAG
>NW_026851430.1:0-4465 GCF_030913485.1 Colletotrichum godetiae
AGTATTTATTAAACTCGATATTAGATAAGCCTTATTTTATATCCGCCTCGACCTTATTTTAAAGGACCTTATAACCTCTTATACCCGTTATAAGATATATAAATATAAGATATTACTTTTTAGCTTTTATAATAAGCTAGCTATATATTAATAATATGTAAACGACATATTAATAAAATGTCTAGACGATTTTTATATTATATATATAAATAATATCTTAATTTTTCTAGACGACCCTTTATAATATTATAAATATATTATAAAAATATGAGATTGCTTATAAAAAGCTAGATTATAGGCCGATATTAAAAATATAAATTTAGTATTATTATTATCAAATACTCAAGTTTTATAATTAATATTAATAATATATAACCCGATAAAGATAAGTTCTTTGTTATATAAAACTAAAAGCCGCCTATATTATTTAAGGGTATTTAATTATTTTTTAGTTTTTATAGTTTTTATAAAAGGTTTATAAAGGACTATAAGTATATAACTAGATTATTAATAAAACTAACTAGTAAAAATATGCTTTTTTAATTTGATACCGATTACGATATTATATTTAAAGCGTTAAAGCTAGCCTTTATACGTGCTTGTATTCCGTTATTTGAGGCCTAAGCTACCTATATATTTAAAAAATAATATATTAGACTTAGTATGTATTAGATCCCTAATTTAATAATAAATAGATAATAGCTTATAGTAATTTACAATGCTTTATTTAAAGATTATAAATAGTATAGAGCTTAACTACGCTATATATAATAAGGAGATATTGATAATAATTATTTATTTAAAGGAGTAGCATACTAAATTAATTAGTTACTATTAAAAGTTCGATATTATTACGGACTATTAACTACTTTTATTTTATATAATAAAGTACCTTTTTTAATTTATAATAGGCCTACTAGGCTAATACCTTAGCTAATTTTAATTTTTAAATTTAATATACTTATAAGTATATTTTTCTACCATAAGTATATTAAATTTAAAAATTAAAATTAGCTAAGGTATTAGCCTAGTAGGCCTATTATAAATTAAAAAGGTACTTTATTATATAAAATAAAAGTAGTTAATAGTCCGTAATAATATCGAACTTTTAATAGTAACTAATTAATTTAGTATGCTACTCCTTTAAATAAATAATTATTATCAATATCTCCTTATTATATATAGCGTAGTTAAGCTCTATACTATTTATAATCTTTAAATAAAGCATTGTAAATTACTATAAGCTATTATCTATTTATTATTAAATTAGGGATCTAATACATACTAAGTCTAATATATTATTTTTTAAATATATAGGTAGCTTAGGCCTCAAATAACGGAATACAAGCACCGTTATAAAGGCTAGCTTTAACGCTTTAAATATAATATCGTAATCGGTATCAAATTAAAAAAGCATATTTTTACTAGTTAGTTTTATTAATAATCTAGTTATATACTTATAGTCCTTTATAAACCTTTTATAAAAACTATAAAAACTAAAAAATAATTAAATACCCTTAAATAATATAGGCGGCTTTTAGTTTTATATAACAAAGAACTTATCTTTATCGGGTTATATATTATTAATATTAATTATAAAACTTGAGTATTTGATAATAATAATACTAAATTTATATTTTTAATATCGGCCTATAATCTAGCTTTTTATAAGCAATCTCATATTTTTATAATATATTTATAATATTATAAAGGGTCGTCTAGAAAAATTAAGATATTATTTATATATATAATATAAAAATCGTCTAGACATTTTATTAATATGTCGTTTACATATTATTAATATATAGCTAGCTTATTATAAAAGCTAAAAAGTAATATCTTATATTTATATATCTTATAACGGGTATAAGAGGTTATAAGGTCCTTTAAAATAAGGTCGAGGCGGATATAAAATAAGGCTTATCTAATATCGAGTTTAATAAATACTTTAACTCGGTTTAGTTACGTTAGCGTTTTATTAATTAAAAATAAAAAATATTAATCCTTCTCTATAATCTTATTTAATTTTTTAAAGTTAATATAGAATTATAAACTACCGCCATCTTTTTTAATAAATAGTATTAATAATATAAAAGGTATATTACTAGGTTTAACAAATTTTTTATAAAAGTACTCTAAAAGGTAAGCTCTAGTTACTTTTAACTCGGGTATTAATTACTTATAAAAGGAGTAATAAGTAAGCTTTTTTTAACCTCCTTTTATAAACTTTATTTTATAATTATAATTACGGTACGATATTAGTATATTACTTATTATTTTACTAAATATATTTACTTAAGGCCTTAATACCTCTAAAAGCTTTATAATAATAAAGTCTTAGGTCTTTTAATTATTATCCTTTAAGGGGTCTTTTTTTTTATACGTATTCTTAATTATACAGTTTAATTTATATAATAATATAAAACTTAGTTCTATATTTTCCTACTTTAGGTTAATTTGAAATACTAGGGTACTAATAAAGGTAATATTTAGTACGGTATTAGTACCCTTATACTAAGTAGAGGTTTATATAGGTTTAGTTTTCTTTATAGATATCGATAACGTACTAGCAAATATACAAATTATTTTTTAGGTTTTTTTAGCATTATTAAATTATTATATATCTCGGTCTTATAAGCCTTATAGTCGATAGAGTATCTTAATAGGCTTAAACGGTACCTATTTCTTTTATAGTTATTCATTATACTATACTATATTTATTTTAAATATTTTTTATTACCGTTCGGTATCGATTTAGTATGATATGTTAATAATTTTAGGGGTACTTAGGTCCTTTATATTCTTAATAATAATAAAAGGAGTATTTTATAGCAATAGATCTTTAGGCTATATTAAGCACTTACGGTATATATTCAAGTTAACTTTATAATACTCGAACTACTTCTATCTAAAAATTAAGTCATAGTATTTTATATTAAATTAAAATAAGAGTAATTTTAAAAGGACTTAACGGTTAATATATAAGTTAATAATCTATATTATATTAGTATTTTTAAATTACTTACTATTAAATCCGGTAATAAGAATAGGGTATAAGAATTTATTAAATAGGGCTATATAAAAATTTTATAGTAATAGGGTTATACGGTTATTTATAAATTTATATTTATTAGTTTCTATATTAAATAAGATTTTTAAGCGAATTTTATATTTATTAAATATCATTATAAGCTTAATCTTAAGAGGCTACCCTTTTATAAGATTTTATAGGTTTATTAAATAAATTATTAATTTTCCGTTTTTTTATATTTATTTTTTAATTAAGAGATTATTTATATTAAAGGGCCTAATTTTCTAAATTTAAGATATATTATTTATTAATAGTAGTATTTATAATAATTATAATAATATCTAGCTTTTTAAGGTAGTCCTAAAAGATATAATCAAACTTATTATAAATATAATAAATACCGTTATCCTTAAGCTTCTAATATAGGGCCTTAAGGATAGTTTTATAATTAATAGTTTAACTATAAGTATATTATTTAATAATACTATTTTCTCTACCTCTATTTTTAATAAGGGTAATATAAGTAGGTATAGTATTCTTCTAGACCTTATTGTTAACCACTAGGGGCTATAAATATTAGTAATTTAAATAACGTACTTAATATACTTTTAAAAAGTAGCGTCCTTATTAAGTATTTAAAAATAGCCTAGTTCTAGAAGTATATAAGGAGCTTATTATAAAAGCGGCGTTTTTATCAAAATTTAAAAAGTTTATTAATATACGTAAGCTTAATAAATATAAAGCGCTTTTAATAAATATTTTTAAAGGTAATAAAGAAGATATCTAGTTTTTAGCTAATATTATTTATAATAATTAGGCTGATATAGGCCGATTTAAGCTTATATAATAGTGAGTTAATAATAATAATCTTATTAATAGTTAGTATAGGGTAGATAAACTTAGCTATAAGACCGTTAATCTTATTAATAATATATTCTAAATAATAGCCGTTAATATTAAAATTTATATTTTTTAAAATACTTTATAATATATTAAAGCTAGGAGGGGAACTTTAGGCCTTTATTATTATTATTATATTTACTATTATCAATACTAAATATAAAACCGGTTTCTAGTTATTAAATATATTTATCGAGCATAGCGTTAATATAAAGGGCCTTATTTAACTACTTTTTAGTATTTTAAAGTTTTATAATAGCTTTACTAAAGACCTTAATATTTTCTTTAATTATTTTATAAAGCCGCTCGGTATTCTTATTTAGCTAGCCGAATATAAAGATTAATATTTAGTTAAAGTAATATTAAGTAATATATATTTTTAACTAGTCTTTAACCTAAATATAGAGAGCGTTACTATTTTTTTTTAATATAATTCCTAAATAAAATTAAAATTAATAGGGTATTATTTAATATTATTAAAGAGGTTTTTATTATAAATTTAAATAGGTATATTATTATTTATTAATAATATAA
>NW_026851431.1:0-4436 GCF_030913485.1 Colletotrichum godetiae
AATATTTAATAAATTTCTTTATAGATATAAGAGGTATAGCTAAGTACTATAGCTAGGAAAAATATAAAAGGTAGGTTTAGTATATTATATAGATTTAAACTTAACATTCTTACGAGGCTATTATAAGAATTAGCTTTTCTCTTTAAACTAGGCTTTATCGAAGATTTACTAAACCTTAATTATAGCCTTATAATTAGGCTATATCGAGCCTTAATTATAGCCTTATAACTAAGTTAGGCTTAGTTAGGTACTTATATATTAATATCTTTATAATTACCCTCTTTTTTTAAAGCTTTAGTTTTTGAAATAGCCGTTTATTATATAATTTATTACCGATAAATAGCCCTACTCTATTAATAAGCCCGGTATTATAAGTCTAATAATTATTGGTAAGTTTTTATAGTTTATTTATTTTTAAGGCTAGCCCTTTTTATTTATAATAAAAATAATAGCTTTATATATTATTTCCGGTAATTTTAGCGGTATAAGTTTTATTATATTAGCTTAAGTTTTTTATATTCCCCTTTTATTATTAATTTATTATGGTGACCGTTTTATTATTATTTATTATCGATATTTAGCGACCGACCGTTATTATATAAGGGTTATTAACGACCGTTTTAATATTATATATTCCCTTAAATAACGCCATTATTTTAATATTCTTATTTCCTCGTTTTTTTATTTTTTATCCCTTTATTACTTGATCGTTATATTAAATTTTCCTTTATTAACGACGAATTTTTACGTCTTTTATAATAATCTTTTTATTTTCCGTTATACTTTTTTTTATTTAATTAATTACCGCTTATTTATTATAAATATTTATTTTCCAGTAGCGTTATTTATTAATTATAAGTATTTTATTAGAGGAAGGCTTTAGTAGCCTTACTAAAGGTACTCCCTATTTAAGCTATTTTACCTAGATTTATTATAATATTATTAAATTTATTTATTATACGGGCGAGTATATTAATATTTACGTTATCTATTCGACTTTAAAGAAAAGTATATTATTATAAGTTTTATAATAGTTTATTAAATTATTTTTTATTAATTTATATTTATAGATTCCCGTTAAGCTTTATAGTACCGTTTGGGTATATTAGAATACTTTTATTTTTTTTATTAAGCGTTATCTATAATATTATATTCTTACGTTTTTAAGGAATTATTTTTAATATTTTAGCCGTATTAATATTATTTAAATAATATAGGTAAATTTATTACCGCCCTTTAAAATTAAGGATATAAAGGATTAACGCCAATATTTAACAGATCTAATATATATAAACTTATTATAATTATAAATATTTTATAAAATATTTATAAATTATAATAAGTTTTTATATAGATCCGTTAATGCGCCTTTTATATCCTTAATTTATAAAGGGTCGGAATAAATTTACCTATATTATTTAATAATATTAATACGGCTAAAAATATTAAAATATTCCTTAAAAACGTAGAATATAATTATTATAGATAACGGCTTAATAAAAAAATAATAAAAGTATTCTAATATACCCAAACGGTACTATAAAGCTTAACGGGAATCTATAAATATAAATTAATAAAAAATAATTTAATAAACTATTATAAAACTTATAATAATATACTTTTTCTTTAAAGTCGAATAGATAACGTAAATATTAATATACTCGCCCGTATAATAAATAAATTTAATAATATTATAATAAATCTAGGTAAAATAGCTTAAATAGGGAGTACCTTTAGTAAGGCTACTAAAGCCTTCCTCTAATAAATACTTATAATTAATAAATAACGCTATCTGGAAAATAATATTTATAATAAATAAGCGGTAATTAATTAAATAAAAAAAAGTATAACGGAAAATAAAAAGATTATTATAAAAAGACGTAAAAATTCGTCGTTAATAAAGGAAAATTTAATATAACGATCAAGTAATAAAGGGATAAAAAAATAAAAAAACGAGGAAATAAGAATATTAAAATAATGGCGTTATTTAAGGGAATATATAATATTAAAACGGTCGTTAATAACCCTTATATAACGGCGGCCGGTTATTAAATATCGATAATAAATAATAATAAAGCGGTTATTATAATAAATTAATAATAAAAGGGGAATATAAAAAACTTAAGTTAATATAATATAACCTATATTATTAAAACCATTAAGAATAATATATAAAATTATTATTTTTATTATAAATAAAAAAAGCTAGCTTTAAAAATAAATAGATTATAAAAACTTATTAATAATTATCGGACTTATAATACCGGGCTTATTAATAGAGTAGGGCTATTTATCGGTAATAAATTATATAATAAACGGCTATTTCAAAAACTAAAGCTTTAAAAAAAGAGGGTAATTATAAAGATATTAATATATAAGTACCTAACTAAGCCTAACTTAGTTATAAGGCTATAATTAAGGCTCGATATAGCCTAATTATAAGGCTATAATTAAGGTTTAGTAAATCTTCGATAAAGCCTAGTTTAAAGAGAAAAGCTAATTCTTATAATAGCCTCGTAAGAATGTTAAGTTTAAATCTATATAATATACTAAACCTACCTTTTATATTTTTCCTAGCTATAGTACTTAGCTATACCTCTTATATCTATAAAGAAATTTATTAAAATATTAATATAATAGTTTTTTACTAGCTTTAGAAATATAAAAGATTAACCTTAACAAGATTAAGTTATAAGAAATTCTTTATAATATAATATATAATATAATCAAATAATATATATATATTTAATTTAATAAATTAATATTAATTTAAAAATTTAATAAAATATAAATAGATAAATTATAAAAATATATAAAATTATATATCCTCTCGGTAGAGGCATCCACTAGGGTACTAATATATTATATATATTATATAAGGAGTTAATATACCGGCATCGTAAATTAATATACCGGTATCGCCCTTATATTAGTATCGCTCTATTATTAAACTTCCTCCTTTATAAGAATAATTAACCCCTCGGTGGAGGCATCCGCCGGGACACTAATATATAATATATTATATAATAGGAAAATTAGGTATATTATACTATATTCTTAATTATTAATTTCTACTTAACCTTCCGCTACGTAAATTTCTTTTGAGTTCTAGCCCTATATCTAAACAACTGACTTTATTTATTTTGATATATATAAGACCTTTTAATACTAGCTTATATAAATAATTAAATCTAATATAATAGCTTATTTTTTTTATATAAATTAATGAACTTTTTAATAATACTTTTTAGTTTATAGTAAGGTACTTTTTTATATTAAAAGCTTTTTATATCAATTTAAACTAAAATTTAGCCCGTAATTATATTAAATATATTCGGCTTTAATATAATATCGTAAAAACTAAGTGTCTTCTTTTTTTATATTAGTAATAATTATCTATTTATAATTATCTATTTATAATTTTTATTAATATCACCCCGTACCCTTAATAAACCGTAATTTATTAAAGTAGTTATATTAAAACGTATATTAGATATATATATATATATATATATATATATATCAATATATAATATTAAATTTATTCTTTTTAAATAAATACGTTAATTTAGTTAAATAAAGTATTAGCTTTAAGTTATTAGGAATTTATAAATTCAAGATTAGGTTAGGTAAAAATAAAAATAAATATTAACTTAAAGAGTAAAAACCTTATAAAATTAAAATTAATAAGTTTATTTAAAAATTGATAAAAGGATATTTTATATAATAGAAAAAAGGAATATAGCGGTAAAAACAATAATATAAATATATTAAATAAATATAATAAATAACCCTATCTCTATCGCTATTATCAAACTCGTTTAAAAGAATTAAATAGTTTTATAATTAATTATTAGTCTTTTTCTATTATTTCTTTTATTAAATACAATATAAATATAAAATCTTATGTAAAGGCTATTTATATAGGTCGATACTTTTTATTTTTTAAAATAAATTTATAAATAAGATATGATAAAAGTAAGCCGTATTTTAAGTTAAATATTAATATAATTATTTAATAACTTTGAATAATATTTATTCAAAACGACTAAGATAAAAAGTTTTATAATTATCCTATATTTTTATGAGTATTATATTATTTTTATATAAATTATAAATGTAAATAACTTAATGAAACCGGTTTAAATAAAAAATAAAGATATTTTTAAAAGTATTGTTATTATTAAGGCTATAATAATTACCGATATTAATATCTAAATTATTAATAATAAAAGATTATAAAATAAAAAAAAGACTTATTACGTTATTATTTTAGGTCAAGCTCGTTATTTAAAGGCGAGCTTCTAGCTTAATATTATAAATTATACTTTAATAATAATAAAGCGGATTTAAATATAAATATAAATAATATAATAATAATAATTTAACCGGATAAATATATCATAATAATAAATTTTAAAAAATTAGTTCCTAAT
>NW_026851432.1:0-3476 GCF_030913485.1 Colletotrichum godetiae
ATAATGCTAGCCCCTTTTAAGTTTATTAATTATCGAATTAAGATAATAGAGGGTAAAGAACTATTTTAAGGGCCTATTTATCCTTTTTCCCTTAAAGAACTCTAAACCTTTTATAATTATATTAATATAAAATTAAGGAAGGAAAAAATTCGTTTTTTTAAAAACCCTATAAGAATACTAGTTATTTTTATTTTAAAGAAAGATAGGAGTCTTTACTTATATATTAATTATAGGGAGCTAAATTGTATTATTATTAAGAATCGTTATTCTTTCCTACTTATATTTAAAATCTTTAATAAAATTACTAATTTTTAATATTTTTTTAAATTAGACCTTAAAGAGGCTTATTATAGGATTTATATTTATAAGGGAGATAAATAGAAAATAGTTTTTTATATTTAATATAGTCTTTATAAGTATTTAGTAATGCCTTTTAGCTTTATTAATACTTTAACGACTTTTTAAAGTTATATTAATACGGTATTAAAATTATAGGAATCCTATTTTTAAAAAAGATTAAAATATTATCTAAATATACTATATAAAAATCGTCTATAATCCCTTTAAATACCGTATTAATATAACTTTAAAAAGTCGTTAAAGTATTAATAAAGCTAAAAGGCATTACTAAATACTTATAAAGACTATATTAAATATAAAAAACTATTTTCTATTTATCTCCCTTATAAATATAAATCCTATAATAAGCCTCTTTAAGGTCTAATTTAAAAAAATATTAAAAATTAGTAATTTTATTAAAGATTTTAAATATAAGTAGGAAAGAATAACGATTCTTAATAATAATACAATTTAGCTCCCTATAATTAATATATAAGTAAAGACTCCTATCTTTCTTTAAAATAAAAATAACTAGTATTCTTATAGGGTTTTTAAAAAAACGAATTTTTTCCTTCCTTAATTTTATATTAATATAATTATAAAAGGTTTAGAGTTCTTTAAGGGAAAAAGGATAAATAGGCCCTTAAAATAGTTCTTTACCCTCTATTATCTTAATTCGATAATTAATAAACTTAAAAGGGGCTAGCATTATAGCCTTTTCTATATTAAAAATATCCTTAGCCGAGATTAATTCGGGAGGGAGTTTAATAAAAATATTAAAAGAACCCTCCTCTTTATTAAATAAAAAGAGGGTTTTTAATAATATAATTATAGTATAAATATAGGCTATTTATTAAGCTTTTTTAGTAAAATAAAAAGAGCAGAAAGTTTCCTATTATATCTATTAAATCTTAAATTATTAATATCGTTAAAATCCTCCTAAATAAATATTTAAATCTATAATAATTATCATTAAAAAAATATAAGGCTACCATCTAAATAAAGGTCCTGATTAACGGCGATATAAGTTCGAATAAAAATCCTAATAGTCCCCCTCAAATTAGTAAATAATATAAAGATATTCTAAACCCTATAAATAAAGATCCTTAGCTACTTTATAGCCTCTAGGGTTAGTATTATAAATTTTACTTAATTAAACCTAAACTACTATATAAAAATAAAAAAAACTAAATTGCATTTAATAATAATATCTAAATTATAAAAAATAAATAAATCCCTCTACAAGCTCTTCACGAGAGCAAGGATATAAAAACGTCGACTAGTCCCTAATATTAAAAAAAAGAAAATAGAGGACTTATTTTCCTTTTTTTACTTTTTCTAAAGGATTCTGAATACTCTATATAATAAAAGAACTATTATCTTTTCCCTAACGATCCTTCCCTTTATTAAAATAGGTATTTACTAAATAATTAATACTATTATAAATATAGTAGCAAAATAGCTTATTATCTCGACCAAGCCGTATTTAGTATTTTACATCGAAAAAATAAAAAAAAGTTTATTTAAAATTATAAAAAAAAAGGCTTATCTTTAACTTTTCCCTAATACTTTTTATTAAAGCCTTTCTTTTCTTTATATCGGTTATTCTTTCTTTTATAGTCTCTCCTTATAGCTTATTATATTTAATCCACCACTACTACTATTTCGGTACGGGTTTCAAAAAAAATTAAATTAAATTTTAAATATTTTATTAAACTTCTTTTAAAAACTTAATATAATAAAAAAAGGTATATTCCTTTTTTAATAAAATAATAAACTCTTTTTTTAAAAACCTTAAATAAATATCGAAATCTAATTCTCCTTTTAATAAACTAAAATAATATCCTATATAATCTTTAACTCCTTATAAATAACGTCTTTTAGTAAAATATAAGTCCATTTTAAAAAATAATCAAAATCTAAAGCATCTTCGGCATAAATATTCGGCAATTTATTATAATATTATAACCATCTCGCTTAGCAATTAATATCTATATAATTAAACAAAAAAACGATTTTAATACGATTAAAATAAAATCGTTATAACGCGCCTAAAAAAGCGTAATTAATATCTAAAACCTATTTATCTTACCTTCTAAAAATAGCCTTTTTAATAAAAATTTAAATATTCTTAATTTTAGTATCTCCACTACTAAAAAATAAATAAAAATTAAAATAATAACGGTAATTAAAAACCTTTATTATTCGTTCAGTAAAAGTATTCTATTAAATTATAACAACCTTTTATTACTCTAAAGCCTCTTTTAATTAAGTAATTCTACTTTAAAGAGCTTTTTAAATTATTATAATAATACCTAAAGGATTAACCTAGCCGTCGCTAAGGTCATTAAAAAGCCCCACGCCTTTATCTCCTAATAACCTATCATTTACATTAAATACCATTCTACCGGTAATTATATAAATAAAAAATTCAAAATTATAATAGCATAAAATTAATTAAGAATAAAAAAAATATCTTATTTATAAGTAGGTCCTAAGTTATATAGAAGCTAAATCTTACCTATTTTTTATAGGTAAGAGGCTAGCTAAAAGGTGCCCCTATTTAGTAAAATAGTAGCTCTATTAATGTTACGACCCAATATATATAGCGAAGCTAGGGTCCTACCCTATAGGACCGAGGCGGCTATTATACTATATATATATAAATACGGACTTAAAAAAACTCCCCTTAAAATAAAAAAACTATAAATAAATTATATAACTATAATTATATAATAAAATAGAAAACGGACATTTATAAATAAATAGGACGGACGTTTATAAATAAATAGGACGGACATTTATAAATAAATAAGATAGACGACTATTTAATAAACGATCGGATAATTATAAATAATATAAAATAAAGGATATATTTAAAATTAAAATTTATATATAATATAAATTTAAGCTAGGCTTAAAAATAGACTTTTTATAGCTTTTTTAACTATTAACTTTATATTAAATTTTATAATTATTTTTAACTATTTTTATTAAGAATACTTTAATAAGATTATTATTAATTATTAAAGTTTTACTTTACGGTTTATAAAATATAACTTCCTTTAAAGTTATTTAATAACTTTATTTATTATTATTTAGTCCTTATAGCCTAAACTTTTACGAACTTACTTTAC
>NW_026851433.1:0-3430 GCF_030913485.1 Colletotrichum godetiae
ATAATAGCAAGGCCATTTTTTATTAAATATAAGTATCTAAATAAGGCTTTGATAAGATCTATTATTTATTTATTATTTATTTACTTATAAATATCTATATTATAATAAAGAGATATAAAAAATAAAATAAATAATATATAAATCAAATTAATTATATAAAAATATATTTAAAGTAGACTTCGTAAGAACTATAAGGGCTTAAAAAGAAATATCTAATTAAAACCTAGATATAAAATACCGTACTATTAAGATACTAATTAATAGCTTATTAATAAAGAGTTTTAAATAAAAGTAGGGGTTTTTATATAAAAAATCAAAGCTAAAAATAAATATAATATAATCTAATAAAAATCTATTTCACGTAAATTTATTAAGATAAAAATATATTAATAAAGAAGCCTTTACCATTTTTAAGATAAAATATTTATAATCTATATATATTTTTAGGCTAATAATAGTATATAGCTATTAAACCCGTATAAGAGTTTACCCGTATATTAATTCTTTATGCCCGTATATTAATTCCTAATATAATAAGCATAAAAAATCCTTATAAGCTCTAATATAAGCAATAAAATACTAGTATCTTAGCCCTTTCTTTAGAAGTCTTTATATTAATATTTAAGTTTAGAATATTTTTATTTATTTTAAACCTTTATAACCGACCTTAATAACCGGATCTTTATTATTGACTTTAATAACCTATACCGCTATAATGATATTATTTTATATAGTTTTAATAATAAATAATGGTAAAAATGTACTTATTATTATTATAATATAGCCTTGATTAATAATAAAGGTTAATTATTAAAATCGGCTATAAAGATTAAAGGGAACTTAGTAGAGATATTTTAAACTTTAACATTAATATAGAGTTCTCAAAAAGGGCTGATATAGCTAGTATTTTATTATTTAAAGCTTATAAGGATTCTTTTTATCATTATTATATTCTATCTTATATAGAAATTTAAATACTTTATCATTCATATAGTGGTTTTTTTCCAGCTTTATAGGCGTAAAAGATTAACTTTAAAAAGATTAGCTTCAACGGAAATTATATAATATAATATATAATATAATTACATAATCTAATATATATAATATACCTTATATATATATTTAACTTGATATAATAATTTCAGTTTAAAGGATATAATATAATATTAATAGGTAGGTTATTTATTATTAAAACTATATAAAATAATATATTCATATAGCGGTATAGGTTATTAAAGTCAATAATAAAGATCGGTTATTAAGGTCGGTTATAAAGGTTTAAAATAAATAAAAATATTCTAAACTTAAATATTAATATAAAGACTTCTAAAGAAAGGGCTAAGATAGCTAGTATTTTATTGCTTATATTAGAGCTTATAAGGATTTTTTATGCTTATTATATTAGGAATTAATATACGGGCATAAAGAATTAATATACGGGTATAACTCTTATACGGGTTTAATAGCTATATACTATTATTAGCCTAAAAATATATATAGATTATAAATATTTTATCTTAAAAATGGTAAAGGCTTCTTTATTAATATATTTTTATCTTAATAAATTTACGTGAAATAGATTTTTATTAGATTATATTATATTTATTTTTAGCTTTGATTTTTTATATAAAAACCCCTACTTTTATTTAAAACTCTTTATTAATAAGCTATTAATTAGTATCTTAATAGTACGGTATTTTATATCTAGGTTTTAATTAGATATTTCTTTTTAAGCCCTTATAGTTCTTACGAAGTCTACTTTAAATATATTTTTATATAATTAATTTGATTTATATATTATTTATTTTATTTTTTATATCTCTTTATTATAATATAGATATTTATAAGTAAATAAATAATAAATAAATAATAGATCTTATCAAAGCCTTATTTAGATACTTATATTTAATAAAAAATGGCCTTGCTATTATCATTAATTAATATCTTTTACTTATATCTTTTGTTTTTAAAATATTTATTTATAATACCGTTTATTAACTTATATTCCTATAGATCTTCTTATATCGAATTTATTAAACTAATTTTTAATATATAAGTATAATAAAGTTATAAATTAGCTACTTTTTTATTACCCTCCCTTTTATATAAGCCTTATAATAATCGCTTTATTATAATTTCTTAATAAACGGCCTTATTAAACTATCTTTAAGGCCATTAATAACGGTTTTTTATATTAATCCCTTAAATTATTATCTTTTTATATAGTAAATTAAATAAAAATAAGTTATATTATATTTTTCGGCCTATTATAGAGAGAAACAATAATTTTAAAGTCTAAAATCCGATAAAATAGATCTTTAAAGAATTTTTTTTTAATTTCTTAATTAAAATAAATATCCTACTTTATAAACAACGTCCTAATTATAAACCTTATATAGATTATATAATAATAAAAAATACCTAACTTTACTAAAATAAAATAATTATTTATATAATCTTTAATAAGAGGGGGCCGTAAATAATTACCGATCGGTAATATTATCTTAATTATTTAGTATTATTTTATAATTAACTTTAAATATTTTAAAGAAAGTATATTTTTAAATTTATTTAAGTATTCTGAACTAGCTTTAATATATTAGCGGGTAATTAATATTTTATTTTTTATATAGGATTATATAAACCGTAACTTTTAATTTCGAATTATATTTTATACAATATTAATAAATCGGTATAAATAATTTAGGCTATTAAGAAAATAGCTTTTAATATTATTATTATTAAACTCGGTCCTTAAAATAATATAAATACTAAAATTCTAAAACTTTTAAATATAATACCCAGCTTATTAAGCTTTAACAGGAAGGTATATCCCGTTAAGATAACGTAATATTAGCCATTAATTATCGAACTTTTTATAAAGACTAGCTTATATTTTTTTATGACTTATTTCGGTCTTTATAAAAATAATAAGCTTTTATATTATAAATAGTCTATAATATATATAAAAGGTTAAATCGTTAATAAATATATAAATATATATCTAGTCCTCGTTATTTAATTCCGTTTTTAATATTCTTAAGGGCTTATTTTTATCTTTATAGTCCGAGCTATTGCTAATACCCTTTACCTATTTTCCTTTTATTTATTTTTATTTAACTTTAAATATAATATTAAAGTTAATATAATAGATATAGAGTTATTATTATATATCAGTAACTTTATAAGCTAAAGCGGCTTTAATTTATATATTAAAATAGGTAATAATAATATTTAATAGATCAATCGAATACTAATTAAATAGTTAACGGATACTTTCTATAAGGAACTAGAACCTTTTTAATTTTTTATTATTCATAAGGCCAAATACTATATTAAAGATAGATCTAATATATATCACTAATAATTTAAAATAATAAAAACTTAAAGCGATTTATATTATATATATTATTAAAATTAATTATTTCGA
>NW_026851434.1:0-3409 GCF_030913485.1 Colletotrichum godetiae
TAATATAACGGTAGATAGATTAAGCTATCTTATATATATATTACGGTATATTTATTATATAGAAGTTTATTATTTTTACTAAAATAAAGTATTTTTTTGAGAAAGCGTAGACAAAGCTTTATAAAAAGTTTAACGATTAATGCTTAATCTTATATTATTTTTATTTTATATATTTATTTATAAGAGTATAATAGGCCCGCTCCTTAATCCATAAGTATTAGAATTTCGGTATTTATATTATTTTTAATATAAAATTAAATAATAATATTATTAAGGGCTATCTTTTTAATAATCTTAGCTACTTATATCGATTCATAGATATTATATAGGATATAATTAACGATTAAATGTTATACTTTTATTAGGCCTATATAAAGGATAAGGTACTTATTAATTAAAAATATATTAGTCCCTATTTAAAATATTTTAATAAACTTCGGACTATAGTTTAATTAAAGTATTTTAGATTAATTACTAAATAATACTAGCTTATATATAAGGTAATACCCTTTAATAAGAGGCTTTTTCCGCCTTTATTAGAGAGTATAATAATAATTATTCTATATTAATTAAGTTTAATATCCTATATTATTATAAAATCTTTTTAAAAATAGCTAAATTATTAATTTTACTGAATAAGAGGTTTATTTATAGTAATAGTTTTGAGAAACGTCTTTTTTTTAATTATTATAAAATAACTATAAATTTTTAGTTTAATATTTTATAATAAGGATTAAAAAAAGACGTTTCTCAAAACTATTACTATAAATAAACCTCTTATTCAGTAAAAATTAATAATTTAGCTATTTTTAAAAAGATTTTATAATAATATAGGATATTAAACTTAATTAATATAGAATAATTATTATTATACTCTCTAATAAAGGGCGGAAAAAGCCTCTTATTAAAGGGTATTACCTTATATATAAGCTAGTATTATTTAGTAATTAATCTAAAATACTTTAATTAAACTATAGTCCGAAGTTTATTAAAATATTTTAAATAGGGACTAATATATTTTTAATTAATAAGTACCTTATCCTTTATATAGGCCTAATAAAAGTATAACATTTAATCGTTAATTATATCCTATATAATATCTATGAATCGATATAAGTAGCTAAGATTATTAAAAAGATAGCCCTTAATAATATTATTATTTAATTTTATATTAAAAATAATATAAATACCGAAATTCTAATACTTATGGATTAAGGAGCGGGCCTATTATACTCTTATAAATAAATATATAAAATAAAAATAATATAAGATTAAGCATTAATCGTTAAACTTTTTATAAAGCTTTGTCTACGCTTTCTCAAAAAAATACTTTATTTTAGTAAAAATAATAAACTTCTATATAATAAATATACCGTAATATATATATAAGATAGCTTAATCTATCTACCGTTATATTAATATATATATAGTCTTTATCGTTAAACTCTGCTATTATTTCTATTATTAAATAAGGATCCTCTTTATTAAACTTCCTACTTTTATTATTATTACCGCCGGCTTTAGGTTATTTTTATTTAGCCTTAAATATAACATTAAAGTTAATATAATAGATATAAAGCTATTATTAGGTATTTAAAAACTCTTTATTAAATATAGCTTTTATTTACTTATTATAATCTATAATAATAATTATAAGGTAACGAATTAAGTGTTATTTAATTAATTATTTAATATTTTTAAAGAAAAATCGGAAGCTTTTTAGCCGTTTATTATCAATAAGACTAAATACTATATTATAAATAGACTTAAAGTAGGTCTACTTAATTATTTAAAATAATAAAAATTTAAAGCGATTGATATTATAGGTATTATTAAAATTAATTACTTTTAAGAATCGCTTCTATATTTAAGAAATAGTAAAAAAAGATCTAAATAAGCTTAATAAAGCAGTCCGGCTTATTATTAACCTACTTAATAATATAAAGAATCTCTTACTTATTAAATAACTTGATTAATACGGCCGTTAATAAATAACTATCTAGCTTTTCCCGGTTTAAATATATTTTAATATTATAAATATTATATTAAGTAAATATAGAATCTGGAAATTACTTTTATATAATAATACGGACGTTACGTACCCGAATATTAATATAATGGCGTATATTTTTAATAAATTTCTTAATAAGTTAGGTAAGTTTTTAATACAAAAGGTAGATAAATACCTTAAGGTTTAATTAATAATTATATTAACTATAGCGAGCGTCTAGTAGGTAACGTAAAAATTTTTATTTTTTTATTTTTATAATTATTCATTATTTATAGCTGGATTTCAAAAACCTTTATTATGGGATTCTTATATTTTTTAAAGGACCGGGTTTATTAAATCGATTATATTAAAACAAATATTATATAAACCGACTTATTTAAAACGTATATTTATATTGTTTTATAGTTTTAAATCTTTTAGTCCTCGTAAATATATTAAGTTAGTTAAAAAGGGCCTTTATAATAGGCTCTAAGCTACTTAAGATCGATAGGTTTAAAATAATATTTAAAAGGGGGGAAGAGGATATCTTAAATTATATATAATAAGAAGCTATAATTTAAAAAGATAATAGATTTAAAAGAGGGTCTTATCGTAAAAATAAATATAAGGGTAATAAGTTTTTTTAAAACCCCTATATTTTATAAAAGGTATAGCTAAGTGTTATAACTAAAAAAGATATAGAAGGTAGGTCAAATATATTATATAAACTTAAGCTTAATATTTTTACAAAATTATTATAAAAATTAGCTTTTTTCCTCAAACTAGGCTTTATTAAAGAGTTATTAAATTTTAACTATAGCCTTATAACTAGATTATATTAAACCTTAACTATAGCCTTATAACTAAACTAGGCCTAATTAGGTACTTATATATTAAATATTCTTATAATTATCCCCCTTTTCCTAAACTTTAGCCTTTAAAATAGCCGTTTATTATATAACCTATTACCGATAAATAGCCTTATTTTATTAATAAGCCCGGTATTATAAATTTAATAATTATTAATAAATCTTTATAGTCCTTTTATTTTTAAAGTCAGCCTTTTTTATTTATAATAAAAATAATAGCTTTATATGTTATTTTCGGCGGTTTTAATGATATAGGTTTTATTATATTAGTTTAACCTTTTTATATTCCCCTTTTATTATTAATTTATTATAATAACCGCTTTATTATTATTTATTACCGATATTTAACGACCGATTACTATTATATAAGGGTCGTTAATAACCGCTTTAATATTATATATTTCTTTAAATAACGCCGTTACTTTAGCGTTCTTATTTTTTTATTTTCTTAACTTTCTATTTCTTTATTATTTAATCGTTATATTAAACTTTCCTTTATTAACAACGGACCTTTATATCTTTTTATAATAAATTTTCCTTTCTTTTATTT
>NW_026851435.1:0-3378 GCF_030913485.1 Colletotrichum godetiae
CCCGTATATCAATTCTTTATGCCCGTGTATTAATTTCCTCTTATAAATACTATATCGTCATTAGCCCGTCTTAATTTTTAATTAGCGATTATTATTTAATGCTTTTTTTTATTTAGGCTATAGCCTCTTTTTATAATTAAAGGTCCTCTCCCTTAATTATAATAAGACTTCTTTTTTATGAAGAATGGTTTTTTTAGCTCTTAATCATTAATTAAATAATTATTTTCTTTTGAAAAGATTCAGTTTTCGGATTTTAATAAAGCGATTTAATATATAAACCTATAAGCCCTTTTAAATAGATATTTTATAATTTTAATAATTAAAATTATGGAGCTATTTTAATAACGGGCGATTTTGTTTTTAATAAATTATAATTATAAAAGACGTTTTAGTTAGGTTATTTAATATTTAAAAACTTTATATTAAGGGCATTATCGAGAGGGATTTTTAAGACGTTAAAGTACGTAACTTTACGTTAAGCTTTAAGAGTATATTTTTTATATTTAAAGGTATAAACCTTACCCTTTTAAATCCTCTTTAAATATTCTTTTCTATGATTATTTATATTAAAGCCTTATGAAATACTAAAAAAGTCCTTTTTAATAGTATATATATTATTTTAACGTATTTTATTTTTAATCTCTTGACCATATACCGGTTTTAAAGGCCCAAAATATCTAATATTCAAAAGTTAAAATAAATAAAATAAATAAACCGGTATATATAGAGTAATAATATTATTCTGTTTATCAAAAGCTTAAAATCTATAGAATAATGATTTTTTATCTATTAATAATAAAGGGCAATATTAACCCTTTTTATATAGTCTTATATACCGTTTAAGAAACCAAGCCTAATTTAAGCCTTTTTTTATTATTATCTATTTATTTTTAAACGTTATAATAACCTAATTATATAAGAGACTAGATTCTATATATTAAATAGAAAGGTAAATTTAGCCCGTAATAATAATATATAATAGAAATTATAACCGACGAGCTAATAGCCTAAATAACTATAAGTTTTTATAATTATTAAGCTATATTATTTTCGTATTTAAATATCTTTTAATATCAATTATAATTATATTAGTTAAGATCTAGTTTATTATAAAGCTAGTTTTATTAAAGTTATAAATACTTAAATCTATAATACTATATTTTATAATTATATTTATTATAAATAAGAATTATATATTTATTATAATTACATGGTCGTATTAGGTTTTTTTATAATTATATTAAAAATAATAAACTTTAAACTTTACAAATAATAACTATAATTTATATATATATTATTTTTATAAATATAATTATAAAAAACCTAATACGACCATGTAATTATATATAATATATAATTCTTATTATAATAAATATAATTATAAATATAGTATTATAGATTTAAGTATTTATAACTTTAATAAAACTAGCTTTATAATAAACTAGATCTTAACTAATATAATTATAATTGATATTAAAAGATATTTAAATACGAAAATAATATAGCTTAATAATTATAAATAACTTATAGTTATTTAGGCTATTAGCTCGTCGGGTTATAATGTTCTATTATATATTATTATTACGGGCTAAATTTACCTTTCTATTTAATATATAGAATCTAGTCTCTTATATAATTAGGTTATTATAACGTTTAAAAATAAATAGATAATAAATAAAAAAGGCTTAAATTAGGCTTGGTTTCTTAAACGGTATATAAGACTATATAAAAAGGGTTAATATTGCCTCTTTATTATTAATAGATATAAAAATCATTATTCTATAGATTTTAAGCTTTTTGATAAACAGAATAATATTATTACTCTATATATACCGGTTTATTTATTTTATTTATTTTAACTTTTGAATATTAGATATTTTGGGCCTTTAAAACCGGTATATGGTCAAGAGATTAAAAATAAAATACGTTAAAATAATATATATACTATTAAAAAGGACTTTTTTAGTATTTCATAAGGCTTTAATATAAATAATCATAGAAAAGAATATTTAAAGAGGATTTAAAAGGGTAAGGTTTATACCTTTAAATATAAAAAATATACTCTTAAAGCTTAACGTAAAGTTACGTACTTTAACGTCTTAAAAATCCCTCTCGATAATGCCCTTAATATAAAGTTTTTAAATATTAAATAACCTAACTAAAACGTCTTTATAATTATAATTTATTAAAAACAAAATCGCCCGTTATTAAAATAGCTCCATAATTTTAATTATTAAAATTATAAAATATCTATTTAAAAGGGCTTATAGGTTTATATATTAAATCGCTTTATTAAAATCCGAAAACTGAATCTTTTCAAAAGAAAATAATTTATTTAATTAATGATTAAGAGCTAAAAAAACCATTCTTCATAAAAAAGAAGTCTTATTATAATTAAGGGAGAGGACCTTTAATTATAAAAAGAGGCTATAGCCTAAATAAAAAAAAGCATTAAATAATAATCGCTAATTAAAAATTAAGACGGGCTAATGACGATATAGTATTTATAAGAGGAAATTAATACACGGGCATAAAGAATTGATATACGGGCATGACTCTTATACGGGCATAATAGCTACGTATTATTATTAGCTTAAAAATTATTATTAACTCGTCCTAATTTTACCGATTCTACTTGAAATATTTAGGAATTAATTTTCGGAATTTATTATTGTAATATATTTATCTAGTTAAGGTGCTATTACTATATTATTTATATTAATATTTATTATATTTAAGTCCGTTTTATTATTATTAAAGTATAATCCGTAATATCGAGCTAAAAACTCGACTTTAAATAATAAGCCCGACCTAAAATAACGACGTAATAGGTCTTTTTCTACTTTGTAACTTCTTATTATTAATAATCCGGATATTAATATCGATACCTATTATAGCCTTAATAATAATAATATTCTTGAGAATATCTTTATTTCCTACCTAGACCGGTTTTATTAAATTACTCGCCTTTACGGCTCGTATAGGAATAACGTAATACCTATAAAAATATAAAATAATTATAAAATCTCTTCATACCGGTTATTTTTAACGAATATTATTTAAAATTATTAGATAATTATATTAATATTTAGTTTAAAATACGGCTTATTCTTATTATATTTTATTTATAAATCTACTTTATAAAACAAAAAATATTAACCTATATGAGTAGCCTCTATATAAGATTTTATATTTATATTATATTTAATAAAAAATAATAATAAAAAAGGCCGATAGCTAACTATAAAACTACTTAATTCTTTTAGATAAATTTGATAATAATAACGAAAATAAGGTTATTTATTATACCTATTTAATATTTATATATATTATTTCTACTACTATATTCTCTTTTTCGCTATATAAATATCCTTTTAT
>NW_026851436.1:0-3070 GCF_030913485.1 Colletotrichum godetiae
TAATATCCCAAATATAGACTTCTTAAATACTAAATAACTTAACTAAAATATTTTTATAATTATAATTATTAAAAATAAAATCATATATTATTAAAATAGCTCCTTAATTTTAATTATTAAAGCTATAAAGTATTTATTTAAGAGGGCTTATAGGTTTATATATTAAATTACCTTATTAAAATCTAAAAACTAGATCCTTTAAAAAGAAAATAACCTATTTAATTAATACTAAAAGGCTAAAAAAAATATTTTTTAAATAAAAAAGAAGCTTAATTATAATTAAGGAAAAAGACCTTTAAATATAAAAAAAAGCTATAATTTAGGTTAAAGAAAAAACCTACTAGAATAATAGTCGCTAACTAAAAACTAAAATAGGTTAATAATACTATAATCTCTACGGGAATATTAAATATAATACATAAATATATTAATTTAATAAAAAAATATCTAAAAATAAGGATCCTAAATAGTTTTATCAAATTAATAAGGTAAGTATTAAGATTTATTATTTTATATAACATAGTCGCGGTTTTATATTTTCTTCGTTTATCTATTTCACTCACTTATTATATACATTATATATTTTACTTTTTTATTTTTATATATATATTTATATTGATATATAATACTAAAATTATAATTTTTTTGATAAATATATCAATTCAAATAACTAAAGCGTGGATTATAGGCTCTAAATCATTAGGATTTATAGGTTTAGGATTAGGTTAAGTAGAAATAAAAATAAATATTAACTTAGAAAACAAAAACTTTATAATGATAAAGTTAGTAAGTTTATTTCAAAATTAACAAAAAACATATTTCATATAATAAAAAGGGGGATATAGCGGTAGGTGTAATAATCTAAATATATCAAATAAATAAAGTAAATAACCCTACTTTTATCGCTATTATATTTAAAAGAATTAAGTAGTTCTATAATTAATTATTAACTTTTCTTTATTATGATTTTATTAATATAATAGCGATAAAAGTAGGGTTATTTACTTTATTTATTTGATATATTTAGATTATTACACCTACCGCTATATCCCCCTTTTTATTATATGAAATATGTTTTTTGTTAATTTTGAAATAAACTTACTAACTTTATCATTATAAAGTTTTTGTTTTCTAAGTTAATATTTATTTTTATTTCTACTTAACCTAATCCTAAACCTATAAATTCCTAATGATTAGAGCCTATAATCCACGCTTTAGTTATTTGAATTGATATATTTATCAAAAAAATTATAATTTTAGTATTATATATCAATATAAATATATATATAAAAATAAAAAAGTAAAATATATAATGTATATAATAAGTGAGTGAAATAGATAAACGAAGAAAATATAAAACCGCGACTATGTTATATAAAATAATAAATCTTAATACTTACCTTATTAATTTGATAAAACTATTTAGGATCCTTATTTTTAGATATTTTTTTATTAAATTAATATATTTATGTATTATATTTAATATTCCCGTAGAGATTATAGTATTATTAACCTATTTTAGTTTTTAGTTAGCGACTATTATTCTAGTAGGTTTTTTCTTTAACCTAAATTATAGCTTTTTTTTATATTTAAAGGTCTTTTTCCTTAATTATAATTAAGCTTCTTTTTTATTTAAAAAATATTTTTTTTAGCCTTTTAGTATTAATTAAATAGGTTATTTTCTTTTTAAAGGATCTAGTTTTTAGATTTTAATAAGGTAATTTAATATATAAACCTATAAGCCCTCTTAAATAAATACTTTATAGCTTTAATAATTAAAATTAAGGAGCTATTTTAATAATATATGATTTTATTTTTAATAAATTATAATTATAAAAATATTTTAGTTAAGTTATTTAGTATTTAAGAAGTCTATATTTGGGATATTATTAAAAAAGATTTTAAAGATATCGGAATACGTAACTTTATATTAAGTTTTAAAAATATACTCTTTATATAGTGGTTTTTTTCCAGCTTTATAGGCGCAAAAGATCAACCTCAACAGGATCAGCTTTCAAAAGAAATTATATAATACGGTACATAATACAACTATATAATACGCGTAATATACCCCATACATACGCTCAACTTAATATAATAATTTTAATCTAAAAGACACGATATAATACAGGTAATTAGGTTATTTATTACCAAAGATATATAAAACGACATACTCACACAGCGGCGCAGGCCGTTAAGGTCAACGGCAGAGGTCGATTATCAAGGTCGGCTACAAAGGTTAAAGGTAGAATTTACTAGAGATATTCTGAACTCTAACGTCGACGCAAAGGCTTCTAAAGAAAGGGCTAATATGGCCAGTATCTTACTACTCAGAGCTCGTAAAGATTCTTTCTATCCTTATCATATTCTATATTATACATAAGTACAGATACTACTTCACCACTTATAAGCAAAACCACCAAATAAACACTACCAAATAAATACTATAATATACCCCAGTCTATAAATAATATATAGTTAGCACTCGGTAGGCTAAGACACTCTTACCTAATAATATCAATTAGTAAATCGGCCCCTCTCGGGCTAGACGCCCTCGGCCAGCTTAACGCCGAAATAATCGTAGCTAATAAGGGTAAGCCTAAGGATTAATATAAAACCTTCCGGTAATATAGAATCCGCTTAAATAAGATTACTAATATTATAAATAGCTAGGTTAATATAGATTAAAAGATCTAGTAAATCGACATCGGGCTTAAAATTATATTTAAAAGAGCTTTTAATATAAGAAAGCGCCTTATTATAAACTAAAAGGTATTATTAAAAAGTTTATTAACCCGTATAGAAAAAAAAGCTATTATATTAGATCTAGTTACTTATATAGGCTAGTATTAAGAGGTCTTATATACGTTAAAGTAGGTAAAGTTGGCCGTCTGGGCGTAGGGCTAGAACTTGAAAGGAATATGGCGGAAGGTTAAGCGGAAGTTATTAATAGTTAGGAATATAGTGCAATATACCCAGTTTTCCTATCATATAATATATCGTATATATTAGTGCCCCCGGCGGATGCCTCCGCTAAGGGGGAATATACTCTTTATATTTAAAAACATAA
>NW_026851437.1:0-2690 GCF_030913485.1 Colletotrichum godetiae
AGGTTATTAATATATTAGTGAGTCTAGAGGATATAACAAGGTATTTAAATAGTTCTTTATAAGTTCGGAATATTATTTTTTATTTATTTTCTTTTTTAATTTAGATTTAATTAAATACTTCCTTAAAGTTTATTATAATAAACTAATTAGCTTTATATAATAAATTTCTAAATTTAATAATAAAGGGTAAAAAATAATAATTCTTTTTCGTGATTTTATTGAATTTCTTATAATCGATAATAGGTCTTAGTTTCTTTTTTCTTTTTTTTAATATAAAGAATAAGGGTACTTTTATAAGAGAATTTAATAATCGAATATATCCTTTACTAAGTTTTTATTAATATATTTGTTAAAGTATTTTTATTTTTTTTAATTTATAAGGTATATTAAAAAGAACTTAGGTTATATTCTTTTTTTAAGTTCGATTTTTATATCCTAGCTACTATATTTTATAATCTTATTTCTTTAAATTCTATAAATAGTTTTATATATTTCCAGTATTTTTAAGTATAATTTAGAGTTATTATGATCCTTAATTGTCGGTATTTAGTACGAAATTCTTATAGTTTTTTATTATTTTAATAAAGGCTATATATTATATTCGTTTTTATTCTTTAAATGTCGTAATAAATCCGTTTAAACTTTTTATTTAGGTCGTTTAGTAACTAAATTTCCCTATTAAACTTAGTTAATTATTTAATCTATTTATAGGTTATATTTTCGTAACTACGAGACTCTTAAAATAATATCGATATCTCTAATCTTTATGACATTATATTATAGTTATTTTTAATAATTATTAATAATTATTAAGAGGTATATGGTCTTATAATAAATATATCTTTTATCGTAGCTAACTCTTTCTCTTTTACGTTTTATAGTCGGTATAGGTTATTTTTATATATTTATAATATATCGAATTTATTTATTATTCTTAGTAATATATAACTTTTTATACGCCGTTATCGATTATAGTATATAGTCTTTATTATATATATTAAATAAAATAAATAAGTATGTATTATAGTTATAATATATAAAAATAACCTATACCGACTATAAAACGTAAAAAGAGAAAGAGTTAGCTACGATAAAAGATATATTTATTATAAGACCATATACCTCTTAATAATTATTAATAATTATTAAAAATAACTATAATATAATGTCATAAAGATTAGAGATATCGATATTATTTTAAGAGTCTCGTAGTTACGAAAATATAACCTATAAATAGATTAAATAATTAACTAAGTTTAATAGGGAAATTTAGTTACTAAACGACCTAAATAAAAAGTTTAAACGGATTTATTACGACATTTAAAGAATAAAAACGAATATAATATATAGCCTTTATTAAAATAATAAAAAACTATAAGAATTTCGTACTAAATACCGACAATTAAGGATCATAATAACTCTAAATTATACTTAAAAAATACTGGAAATATATAAAACTATTTATAGAATTTAAAGAAATAAGATTATAAAATATAGTAGCTAGGATATAAAAATCGAACTTAAAAAAAGAATATAACCTAAGTTCTTTTTAATATACCTTATAAATTAAAAAAAATAAAAATACTTTAACAAATATATTAATAAAAAACTTAGTAAAGGATATATTCGATTATTAAATTCTCTTATAAAAGTACCCTTATTCTTTATATTAAAAAAAAGAAAAAAGAAACTAAGACCTATTATCGATTATAAGAAATTCAATAAAATCACGAAAAAGAATTATTATTTTTTACCCTTTATTATTAAATTTAGAAATTTATTATATAAAGCTAATTAGTTTATTATAATAAACTTTAAGGAAGTATTTAATTAAATCTAAATTAAAAAAGAAAATAAATAAAAAATAATATTCCGAACTTATAAAGAACTATTTAAATACCTTGTTATATCCTCTAGACTCACTAATATATTAATAACCTTTTAAATAATAATTAACTATATATTTTAAGAGTACGTTAATATCTTTATTATTATCTATATTAACAATATCTTTATTTTCTTTTCCGATTTTAAAATATATAAAGAGTATATCTATATAGTATTTTAAAAACTCTAAAGTATTAGATTATATACCGAACCCACTAAATATAAATTCTATATATAAAAAATAGATTTTTTTAAATATATTATTATATTAGGATAAATTTATATATAAACCTTAAAAATAAAAATAATTAAGAACTAGCTTATATTATAAAACGTTAAGGACGTATAAGGATTTCTAAAATTCGTTAATTTTTATTAATAATTCCTTAAAAACTATATTAATATTATCAAACTTCTTAATAATGTATTATAAAAAGATGACCTATTTATTTAGGATCTTAAATATAAAGAGATATTTATTAAAATTAAGAATATAGTTATCTTTAAGTTAATAATTATAATCCCGGACCCTTAAAACCCTTTTAAAATCGAGACCGACGCTTTAGACTTTGTTATAAAAGCTATTTTAAAATAATAAGATAAATAAAAAAAACTTTATTTATATTACCTTTATTCTAAATTATTCTATAAAATAGAACTAAATTAATTAATATATAATAAGGAATTAATAGCTATAATTAAAGTATTTTAAAATAAAGGCTATAATTATCTAAAACTAAATATAAAATTATAATTTATATAAACTATAAGAATTTTATAACTTTATAATAAATAATAAATAA
>NW_026851438.1:0-2096 GCF_030913485.1 Colletotrichum godetiae
AGCATAGCCGCAGGGCACCAAAGTTCTGTGAGTGTCCCGGCGCTTGTTGGATTTAGCACCTTGTGCTGCATGATGATGGATGTCCAATGCTCGTTCAATGTCACCTTGTCCAACAATACCAAACCAACTCGCGAATCTCGCCGATTATCCATTTGTGGCTAGTGCAGCTTGGGTACCGGTACTCGGGTACTGTGGCTGATGAGGTACCGACCATCCCCAGATGCTTTCCTGAGGTCTTTGATTGGCCCAAGATAGCTGGAATATGTGGCTGAGCGAGAAGAGTATCCTCGAAACGGCACCGGTACGTACTGTGGCTAAAGATACGTACTTGATGCAAGGAAAATGTACGTACTTTTCGTTTCTTCCTCCTCCTCCTCCTCCTCCTCGTTGTTGTCTGTCTCTCCATTCTTCACCTCCAAGACGATCGCCTTTCTCTGCCCCTGTCACTCATCTACTGCAGTCTGCAGACGACGCAAGCGCAAGCCGAGCTTCAACGTCCGCACCATTGCGGCAAACCACTCCACCATCGTCAAGCAATCGTTGCCAGAGACATGGCATTGGCCGTGCCGCAAGCTGTCTGTCGACCGTTTGGGACCACACCGTGCACACCTCCTCTCAGTCTCGCTCAGCCCAGATCCAAACTGGGCATGCCCCAACCCTGCTGATTAGACTCTCCATGCCGCGTTTCCTACCATCGGTTTGATTGCAGAGAGCGGCTGCGTTCCTCCCCGTGTGGCTCGGAGACGGGACACTATCTGCATAGCCATTTACACGGCAACGCAAAGATACCACTATGTTAGGTTGTCAGGACGCTTTTCGGGTGCAGTGGACCAAACAGGACACTGACGAGGCGGAGCACGCGTCTTCGTCCTATCCTTGACCATCAGTCCTGCACATGGTCACTGTCGAATCACTCCCAATTCGTCCATACCCGGCTCACCGTTACAGAGTAGGTAGCATCTTCGCATCTCACCAACATCAGCATCTACAGCTACTTGTGAGCCCCCAGTACCTACTCCAGCCTAATGGGTCTGTCTCTTCGCGGATGCCTGGTCCCCCCCGGCCCCTACGTTGCGTTCCACCTCCAGCAAGACGCGGGTATGCAGATCCAGCCCGCGGCAGGCCGTGACATGGCATGCCATGGCGTGGCGCGGCATACCTGACCTCAGCACCTTTTTCCTACGCACTCACGCACCCAACTGAGGTGGTCGCACTCGCACACACCATTCACCATCCTGTCTTTCATCTCGTTAGTCACTCATTCAGTCTGCGTGTTCACCCACCACCCACCACCCAGGATACCTACCTACGCCTCTCGCTCCCCCACCTTTTCTTGTTCCCCAAGCTGGACCCCAGCACGTCAGAAGGGCCGGGGCCAGGGAAGCTCGACCTACATGATGCCGGTTCCTGGGTCACTGCCAGCTGGGTATTACCATCACTCACATATTGCCCTGCCTCGCCGTACGGGTACTAGGTACCTTGCCGACTTTGATCTGTTTGCGAACCAAAGCTCCTCCGGCCCGCTGGTCTTACTCTCTTCCTCTAGTGAGCGAGAAGGATCTGAAGGACGAGTAGAGCTGCCAGAATGCTGTCTTTTTTGCATTATTTCACCCTCTCCCTCTCCCTCCTCCCCCGTCTCGATTTCTTCTCCTGTGATCTCTTCTTGCTCCGGCCCTTGAATCATCTTCTCTCGGCCTTTGTGTGTGTAACATTCCTTCGCCCGTTGGCTCTTTCATCACATTGCATCTTCAAAGACGAGTTCCAACAAACAAGCCCCTAGAAATCGGCGCCCCCAAGCTTGAGATTGCTCATCTCGTCCGACCAACGACATCGCCTTTTGAGCATCTTTGACCCTCGTCAGAGACCAATCTTTGATCCGTGTTACTTGGCCGCCTCTGCTCGGTCGCCTTCTTATTTGTGTTCATGCATCTTTGAGATACCCCTCCCAAGCTATCCACCCAGCTTTTACCCTTCTTCTTCAGACCAGACCGAGCGAGCACTTACACACACACACATCCAATATGGCCGACTCAGTCAGCCCAAAACCGCTCCCCAAAATCGACACAACAATGTCGTCATTCCACACAGGAGTCTGT
>NW_026851439.1:0-1590 GCF_030913485.1 Colletotrichum godetiae
AAGTATTTAAAAGATATAAGCCCTACTCTTTTAAATCCTCTTTAAATATATTTTTTAAAATTATTTATATAAAAGCCTTATAAAACGTTAAGAAAAAGTCCTTTTTAATAATATATATATTATTTTAATTATTTATATTCTATTTTAACTATATACCGTTTTTAAAGGTCTAAAAACAATATCTAAGGTTAAAAATAGATTAAAATAAATTAAAATAATATATATATTATTAAAAAGGACTTTTTCTTAACGTTTTATAAGGCTTTTATATAAATAATTTTAAAAAATATATTTAAAGAGGATTTAAAAGAGTAGGGCTTATATCTTTTAAATACTTTTAAATATACTTTTGAAATTTAATATAAAGTTACGTATTCTACTAACTTTAGGATCCTTTTTAATAATACCCCCGGTATATATTTTTTAAATATCAAATAACTTAACTAAGACGTTTTTATAGTTATGATTTATTAAGAATAAAATCGGCCGTTATTGAAATAGCTCCTTGATTTTAATTATTAAAGTTATAAAGTATTTATTTAGAAGGGCTCATAAGTTTATTTATTGAATCGCTTTATTAAGATTCAGAATTAGGTCCTTTAAAAAAAATAACCTGTTTAATTAATATTAAAAAATTAAGAAAACCCGTTTTAAATAAAAAGAAAGTCTTATTATAATTAAAGGAGAGGACCTTTAATTTAAAGACAGGCTATAACTTAGATAAAGAAGGAAATATCCTAGAATAATAGTCGCTAATTAAGGATTAAAACGGGCTAATAACGATATAATATTTACAGAAGTATTAATTATAATATATAGATATATCAATTTAATAAAGAAAAAAAAAGGATTCTAATAGTTTAGATTGAATATATAAGGCGGTTATCAATATTTATACCTTTATATTATATAGTCATAGTTAGGTAGCCTATTTGTTTATCGAGCCCATTCGCTTATTATATACGTTATTTATTTAATTTAATACATAAATAAAATACTTTTAATCTTTTAAAGACCGGTTTTAAATCCTTTATATATTAATCCTTAGTTTTAAAATAAACTAGGATATTATTTATATATATTACACAATATGTATTTAATAAATCGGTAAATATTTAATATATATATACCTAAAACGATAGACCTCCTAGTGCCAGCCTATATAGGTAGCCAGATCTAGCACGATAGCTTCCTTCTATATATAAATCAATAGACCTCTTAATAACGCCCTATAGCTCATCATAAGGCACTTTTTTATATTAAAAGCTCCTTTATATATAATTTTAAACCCGGTATTGATCTATTAGATCTTTTAATCTATACCGGCCTAATTATCTATAATATTAATAATCTTATTTAAATAAATTCCGTACTATTAAAAGGCTCTATGCTAATCTTTAAATTTATCCTTCTTAGCTATAATTACTTTAGTATTAAGTTAGCTAAAGAGGGCGCCTAGCCTAAGAGGGGCCGACTTATTAATTAATATTATTAAGTAAGATTAGGGTATATTATAGTGTTTATTTAATAGTATTTACTTAGTAGTTTTATTTATAAATAGTAAAGTGTCTATATTTATATATAATATAG
>NW_026851440.1:0-1285 GCF_030913485.1 Colletotrichum godetiae
TTAATATTAGTACGACTAGAAAAATAACCCCTAAACTCATTATAGAAATCTATAATATTAGGGCATATAGTTATTAAGGTATTATAAAGATATAAAAATATATCAAATAATATTATAATAAATTTATAATATAAATAAAAGTTATTAATATAATTAAGGACTACGAAACCTATAAAAAAAGTAAAAATAGCCTTTATAAGCCTTATAGAGAGCTATAACTATTACTAATACTAATAGAACTATAATAATTAATCTTTTAGGACTTTATTATTAAACTCCCTAAATCTAAAGAACTATTTATAAATATATATTATAATAATATCTTAATTATTATTAACTAAGTTACTAAATATACTTATTTTATACCCTATAAAGAAATAAATAATACTAAAGAACTAGTATATATATTCCTTAAAATAATAATCGTAAACTATAGACTATTAACTAAAATCGTTTTTAATAAAAATAAGCTATTTACTACTAAATTCTAAAGATCCTTAATCTTATAACTCGGCGTAAATTATAAACTATTAATGTTATTTTATTTATAAACTAATAAATAAATAAAAATTTAATTAGATTTTTAAAATATACTTTTATTATTATATAAACTATTAATAAAGTAATTAAGTAGAACTTTATTAATAGCCTAGTTTATATATAATATAATAATAAGTATAAGCATAAAGGAATCTTTATTTTAACTTAATATTAGTTACTAATCAACCGTTTATAGGGAACTATATAAAGGACTATTTATTATAAAGGTAATAATAAACGTAAAAAGGTTTAAAGAGATTTAGGCTAAGGCTATAAGGGACCTTAAGTTTATATAAGAATGTATAAAGAAATATATTAATAAATTAAAAATTAAAAAACTAACCTTTAAAAAGAGAGATAGTACTTATCTCCTTTAATAAAATATTAAAATAAAGCGACTAAATAATAAATTAAATTATAAAAAACTCGGACCTTTTAAAATTATTTAGAAAATCTTAAACGTTAATTATAAATTAAAACTCCCTAATATTATAAAGTATCATTTAATATTCTATATTTTATTTTTAAAGCTAGTACTTTAAGGATTATATATAAATAACTGTATTATTATAAAATTAAATTAATTAAACTATAAAGTTAAATAGATTATTATTATAAAGTTAAGAACGAAATATAAGAATCCTAATTAAATAGAAAACTATAATATAAAGAAAATATATAAAAACCTATTACGAACCTTTAAAATTCCCGGTAACTTTTTAAAGAATACCGAAATTAAAATTAA
>NW_026851441.1:0-1244 GCF_030913485.1 Colletotrichum godetiae
GCAAGCACTCGAGCATCAAGCGATTCGTTCTTACATCTTCGGCTTTTGCCGCCGTCCTTCCCCAGCCTAACAAGGAGATGCACATTGACGAAAGTACGTGTCTGAAAGAATGGAAATCTGTCTTCCCTTGATGCTGACTGATACCTCTAGGTACTTGGAACGACTTTGCCATCAAGGCAGCGTGGGACCCGAACACGCCAAAGGAGATGAAGCCTGGCGCGATTTACTCTGCCTCCAAAGCTGAGGGCGAGAGAGCTGCGTGGAAGTGGATTGAAGAGAACAAGCCCGGATACTCGTTCAACACCATTCTACCCAACTTCAACGTAAGTGTGACGTTCGTCCACACTGCTCTGATGACGCTGACTTCGTTCTTAGACCGGAGAAATCCTCCACCCCAACATCGGTGGCTCAACCATGGGATTCGCGCGGGATTTGCTCAAGGGACAAGACGAAATATTCAACGGCTTTATGCCCCGTAAGTCTCCCCTGACTTCAAGTAGTCATATATATATATATATATACACATGGACGCCGGACTAACAACTTCCACAGAGTGGTACGTCGACGTAGCTGATGTCGCGCGGCTTCACGCCATCGCCCTGCTCGCCGAGCCCGTCAAGTCCCAAAGAATCTGGGCCTCCGCACACCCTGTCAACGCATCCGACTTCATCGACGTCCTCCGCGAGCTGAGACCGGATAACAAGCTGATTCCGGAGAAGCAGGCGAATGAGGGACGTGATATTAGCGAGCTTCCTCCGGCGGCCAAGGCTGAGAAGTTGTTGCGGGAGTACTTTGGACAGGGCTGGACCCCGCTTAAAGAGAGTTTGGCTGCGGGTATTCGTGACTTGTAGATCTGTAGACTTATAGGACGATGATCAATCTATACCTGATGTAGCCCTTACTCGGGTTCAGCAATGAGGATTAGGTTAAATATGGAGTTGGAAGATTTTGATAGACCGACTAGAAGCTATCATATCTACAAGAATCGAATGAATACTTACGAGACACATATAGCTCCACCTTTCCAGGATGGAGGAATCCAAGTCCAAGAATCGGGTTAGAATACTCAAAAGTTGAACGTTTCAAGTCGAAAAGGACTCGAGGAGTGCATTACGTGAACCCACGCTAAAACCTTGAAGTCGGAAATTACGAAATCTTGGAGATTCCAAATAAGATGAACAAAAACCAGTAAAGTACAATGAATTTTTTTTTTTTTTTCAAATTCTGGTTACTGAACAAAAGCA
>NW_026851442.1:0-1115 GCF_030913485.1 Colletotrichum godetiae
AAGATACCCAATACAAATCATGCATGTACCTACACACCGCGAATATTGACTGCATATCGGTTCCATGACTTTGACCTGAAGCCTTCAAATTGAATGGTTCGCCAACAGAGTGCGTAACTTGGGCCAGATGCGCCGAGACGACAAGACGAACACTTGTGCACTTTCGGGCTGCAAATGCGTTCCCCAACCTAGCTAGGAGGCTTATCAAATGTTGCACAGCCCTTAGATATGCAACCATCTCGCTCCTTTCAGTGGAGAGCCGTGTCCAATCCCACTTGTCGCACTTGCCGGATCTCGAATCAAGCCTGGTACTTGTGCGCCGGCTTCTGACGCTGAGCTCGGTGGTGTGGAATTGTTAGCTTGCAAGTTCATTAGGCGGGACATTAAGTCATGCACGTCAACATCAAAATCGTCATGGTCCAAACGAGGGCTCATGCATTAACCCTATAAGTCTGGGATTCCCACACACCACCTAGCTAAAGCCCCCTGAATCGAGGATGTGTTCTGGGACTTCGAAAAATGATCTCGGTTAGCTGGCTTGTAAATGCTAACAGCCCAACGGCTGAGGCCTCAACCATGGATCCAAGTTTTCAGCATCCAGACTATCCTGCGACGTGGACGTGGCCTCCCAGCTATCAGGCTCTTACTTTGTTGTTCCCTCGCCGGCCACGACGTTCTGGGACGAGCTTGGATCGTCCTGGCCATGGCTCCCGTCCCTCCGGAAGAGCCAGAGACTTGTCACAGCGGTAGGTTTTAGCAGTATGCCTGGAAACTGAAAATCGCTAAAAGCATCGTAGAAGAACTATTTGGAAGTCACTTCTTTGGCGATTGGATACGGCTACCGCCTCCAGACGAACCATGCGTTGGCCCTGCTCTCCCACAGGGCCATCCTTCAAACCCACACAAAGAAGGTATCCTGAGCCTGCAGGTTACCAGTCCGCGGGTGTTCCTAGTTCCATGACCAAAGCTACTCTTATCAGTCTCACAAGGTCCGTTCTGGGGTTGTCAAAGATAAAGGAGTAGCTCTTACATTCTACATGTACTGATGTAGCTCAGTTTCTGACACGAGGACCTTTCCCGAGCCAAGCGTAATTCTATCCAGTCCGTCGCAGTGG